>NC_060188.1:72007145-72014645 GCF_021184085.1 Oncorhynchus gorbuscha
CTTCAGCTCTCTAAACTTTGTCTCCCCCCTCCCTCTCCCTTTCTCTACTTTGTAGAGAGCAGCGGTACGGTACAGTGTGTTTGTTTGAGAGGCTCTTGTATCGCGCGTGTTTGTTTAAGCTATGGATGACACTGGAGGTAAAAGCCTGTCTCTGTAGGCAGCACAGCTGTAGTCTGAGAGGACGGGAACACCACAGGCCTACCTCTCTCCCTCTCCATCTCCCCTCCCCCTCTCTTTCTCTCCCTCTTTTTCTCTCCCCCTCCCTTTTGCCCTCTCCCTCCCTCTCGTTCTTTAACTGGAGGGAGACAGAACAGAACACGGTTACAACTCCTACAAGCACAGCGGAGTGCCAAATACTCCCACCGCACCTCTGGCTCGGCCCCCTGGGTAATGTGCAGGCAGATAGAGGGGAAAACAGCAGCAGTATATACCTCCACTCTGAGAGAGACAGGCAACGAGTAGGAAATACCTCTCACACAACAACAACCAACAATAAACCAATTGTCACAGGAGTCTTCAGTGTCTAAACAATGATTTATAGATTAGGATACATTCTGGGAGGAGGGGTTCCCGTGAATAATAGATTATATTTTCCCTGAGATAAAATAAAATGACGATACAGAACAAAAAGACTGAACAAATGGGTCGTGTCTCTGGCAACCGAACCGATAGACCAGCTGGCTTGGGTAGCAACCCTAGATTTGTGTCGGGACTATATCTTGTGGAAGGATGACATAGTATGAATAAATTCATCAAAATATATATTTTTAATGAAAATATGTCAATCATCATTGGAATATGTTGGTAACCCATTGAGTAAAAGTGATAGTGCCCTCGAAGCCTGTGTTTGGAGGATATATTGGCACGGTTTGCCAGCCCTCGACTACTCGGGCCTAACAACACCCGTGCATATATACCAACCACAGGTGGTATTATCACTTAAGTAGATAACATGAGCAATGAGGAGAACTGGTGGAGGACAAATTGTCCAGGTGATTGTTGCTGCTCACTCTAGCTACTGGAATGGCTGAAACAAACCATGATTCTATCCACACTGTGTTATGACACAATAAGGCACAGAATTGAATTCCAGACAGATGTGAACTAGACATATAGATATATCTCAACCTCCTGAGACCACAGGGCACCATGCTCTCTGAGCGTAACTGATATTTCCTTTGTTTTGATTTGTATCTTTTAGTGCGAGCCATTGCTATCTGTTGTTGCATCATGTGATGAATGAACACACCCATTGAAGGGGTAAAATACGATTTGTAAGCACTTTCTACTGTACTTCATAAATAAGAGACAAGAGGAAAGGCTTTGGAAGGAGGACATCAATGAAAAATAAGATGCTCTTCTCAAATCCAATCAAATTGTATTTGTCACATGCGCCGAACACAACAGGAGTAGGTAGACCTGACAGTGAAATGCTTACTTACAAGCCCTTAACCAACCAACAATGCCATGACTTAAATGTAAAATGTAAAATGTATTTTAAGAAAAATACCACAAAAAAAAAAGAAAAGTAACATATAATTAAAGAGCAGCAGTAAAATAACAATTGCGAGGCTATATACAATGGACACCGGTACTGAGTCAATGTGCGGGGGCACCGGTTAGTCGAGGTAATATGTACAGTGGGGCAAAAAAGTATTTAGTCAGCCACCAATTGTGCAAGTTCTCCCACTTAAAAAGATGAGAGAGGCTTGTAATTGTCATCATAGGTACACTTCAACTATGACCGACAAAATGAGAAAAAAAAAACAGAAAATCACATTGTAGGATTTGTTTATGAATTTATTTGCAAATTATGGTGGAAAATAAGTATTTGGTCACCTACAAACAAGCAAGATTTATGGCTCTCACAGACCTGTAACTTCCTCTTTAAGAGGCTCCTTTGTCCTCCACTCGTTACCTGTATTAATGGCACCTGGTTGAACTTGTTATCAGTATAAAATACACCTGTTGTCACGTTCTGTCCATCGTTCGTATGTGTTTTCCTTGTTTTAGTGTTGGTCAGGACGTGAGCTGGGTGGGCATTCTATGTTGTGTGTCTGGTTTGTCTATTTCTATGTTTGGCCTGATATGGTTCTCAATCAGAGGCAGGTGTTAGTCATTGTCTCTGATTGGGAACCATTTTTTGTCATGTTTTGTCATTGGTTATCATGTCTTGTCTTTGTGCTTCCCTTCTATTCGTTTCCCTCTGCTGGTCTTATTAGGTTCTTTCCCTCTTTCTATCCCTCTCTCCACCTCCCTCTCTCCCTCTCTCACTCTCTCTCTCTATCGTTCCGTTCCTGCTCCCAGCTGTTCCTCATTCTCCTAACTACCTCATTTACTCTTTTCACACCTGTCCCCTATTTTTCCCTCTGATTAGAGTCCCTATTTCTCCCTCTGTTTTCCGCTTCTGTCCTTGTCGGATCCTTGCTTGATGTTCGCTGTTCTGTGTCCTTGTTCCGCCCTGTCGTGTTTTACCTTCTTCAGATGCTGCGTGTGAGCAGGTGTCAATGTCAGCTACGGCCGGTGCCTTCCCGAAGCGACCTGCAGTCTGTGGTCGCGTCTCCAGTCATTCCTCTCTACTGACGAGTGGATTTCAGTTTTCCTGTTTTTGCATTTGCCTAGATAATATCCAGGATTATCGCTTTTGTTTAAGACTGGAATAAAGACTCTGTTTCCGTTAAGTCGCTTTTGGGTCCTCATTCACCTGCATAACATTTTTAGGTAGCCTGTTTTGTGTTGGGTTTTATGGGTGATTGTTCCTGTCTCTGTGTTTGCACCAGATAGGACTGTTTAGGTTTTCACTTTTCTTGTTTTATATAGTCTGTTCATGTATAGTCGTCTTTATTTAAAAAATGAATAACCACCACGCTGCATTTTGGTCCGCCTCTCTTTCACCAAAAGAAAACCCTTACAGAATCACCCACCAACCAAGGACCAAGCGGCGTGGTAAACAGAGGCAGCAGCAACAGCAGCAGCAGGAGAAGCGACAGGTGCAGCAGGAGCAACAGCAGCAGCAGCAAAGGCAGCAGCAGGAGAAGCAACAGAGGCAGCAGCAGCAGTGGGAGAGGCTGCACTATTTGGATAAATGGACTTGGGAGGAGATCCTTGACGGAAAAGGACCCTGGGTGAGAGCCAGGGGAATATTGCCGCCCCAAAGCCGAGCTGGAGGCAGCGAAAGCAGAGAGGCAGCATTATGAGGAGCTAGCACGGCAGAGCGGCTGGAAGCCGAGAGGCACCCCCAAAAAATTATTGGGGGAGGGCACAGGGAGAGTGTGGCAGAGTCAGGAGTCAGACCTGAGCCAACTCCCCCTGTTTACCGTAAGGAGCCATGGATGGAATTGGAGCTGTCGGCGAAGCAGAGTGCTGAGTCTGAGAGTGTGGAGGATGTATTGGACAGAGTAGAAAGAAAGCTGTTGGTTTGGCATAGTATGCACGGCATACCAGTGCCAGCACCACGCATCAGGCCTACAGTGCGTCCCACCTGTCCAGCGCTGCCGGAGCCTTCCTCCTCTCCAGCGCAGCCAGAGTCTCCCGCCTGTCCGGCGCTGTCAGAGGTACCGCCCCTCATGCCAGAGGCGCCAGAGCCCCTCATTCCAGAGGCACCAGTGCTCCTCAGTCCAGCGCTGCCAGAGTCTTTTTCTCCAGTCTGCCCAGCGCCGTCTGAGCTACCCATCTGCCCTGTGCCGTCTGAGCTACCAGTCTGCCCAGCACCGCCAGTGCCGCCAGTCTGCCCAGAGCTGTCTGAGCTACCCGTCTGCCCTGCGCCGTCTGAGATACCAGTCTGTCCAGCGCCGCCAGTGCCGCCAGTCTGCCCAGCGCCGTCTGAGCTACCCGTCTGCCCAGCGCCGTCTAAGCTACCAGTCTGCCCAGCGGCACCAGTGCCACCAGTCTGCCCAGCGCCGCCAGTCTGCCCAGCGCCGCCAGTCAGCCAGGATCCGCCAGTCTGCCAGGACCCGCCAGTCTGCCAGGATCTGCCAGAACTGCCAGTCGGCCAGGATATGCCAGTCGGCCAAGATCTGCCAGTCAGCCAGGATCTGCCAGTCGGCCAGGATCCGCCAGTCAGCCAGGATCCGCCAGGATCTGCCAGTCTGCCAGGATCCACCAGTCAGCCAGGATCTGCCAGTCTGCCAGGATCCGCCAGTCAGCCAGGATCTGCCAGAACTACCAGTCAGCCAGGATCCACCAGAACTGCCAGTCAGCCAGGGTCAGCCAGGATCCGCCAGTCGGCCAGGATCTGCCAGTCGGCCAGGATCTGCCAGTCAGCCAGGATCTGCAAGTCAGCCAGGATCAGTTAGATCCGCCATTCAGCCAGGATCCGCCAGTCTGCCAGGATCCACCAGTCAGCCAGGATCCACCAGAAGTGCCAGTCAGCCAGGATCTGCCAGATCCGCTAGTCAGCCAGGATCCGCCAGTCAGCCAGGATCTGCCAGTCAGCCAGGATCCGCCAGTCGGCCAGGATCTGCCAGAACTACCAGTCAGCCAGGATCCGCCAGAACTGCCAGTCAGCCAGGATCCGCCAGTCTGCCAGGATCTGCCAGTCAGCCAGGATCCGCCAGTCGGCCAGGATCTGCCAGTCGGCCAGGATCTGCCAGTCAGCCAGGATCAGTTAGATCCGCCATTCAGCCAGGATCCGCCAGTCTGCCAGGATCCACCAGTCAGCCAGGATCCGCCAGAAGTGCCAGTCAGCCAGGATCTGCCAGATCCGCTAGTCAGCCAGGATCCGCCAGTCAGACAGGATCTGCCAGTCAGCCAGGATCTGCCTGAGCTTCCTCTCACTCCTGAGCTTCCTCTCACTCCTGAGCTTCCTCTCACTCCTGAGCTTCCCCTCGGTCCCGAGCTTCCCCTCAGTCCCGAGCTTCCCCTCAGTCCTGAGCTACCTCAGTCCAGTGGGGCCCGTTGTTAGGTTTCCTAGGCCAAGGTTAGCGGCGAGGGTCGCCACTCAAGGGACACTAAGGAGGTGGACTAAGACCATTATGGAGTGGGATCCACGTCCAGCGCCAGAGCCGCCACCGCGGACAGATGCCCACCCAGACCCTCCCCTATAGGTTTAGGGGGGGGGGGGGGTTCTGTCACGTTCTGTCCATCATTCGTATGTGTTTTCCTTGTTTTAGTGTTGGTCAGGACGTGAGCTGGGTGGGCATTCTATGTTGTGTGTCTGGTTTGTCTATTTCTATGTTTGGCCTGATATGGTTCTCAATCAGAGGCAGGTGTTAGTCATTGTCTCTGATTGGGAACCATATTTAGGTAGCCTGTTTTATGTGTGGTGGCATTTTGGTCCGCCTCTCTTTCACCAGAAGAAAACCCTTACACCTGTCCACAACCTCAAACAGTCACACTCCAAACTCCACTATGGCCAAGACCAAAGAGCTGTCAAAGGACACCAGAAACAAAATTGTAGACCTGCACCAGGCTGGGAAGACTGCAGTGCCAGACGTGTCCCCCTGCTTAAGCCAGTACATGTCCAGGCCCGTCTGAAGTTTGCTAGAGATCATTTGGATGACCCAGAAGAAGATTGGGAGAATGTCATATGGTCAGATGAAACCAAAATATAACTTTTTGGTAAAAACTCAACTCGTCGTGTTCGGAGGACAAAGAATGCTGAGTTGCATCCAAAGAACACCATACCTACTGTGAGGCATGGGGGTGGAAACATCATGCTTTGGGGCTGTTTTTCTGCCAAGGGACCAGGACGACTGATCCGTGTAAAGGAAAGAATGAATGGGACCATGTATTGTGAGATTTTGAGTGAAAACCTTCCATCAGCAAGGGCATTGAAGATGAAACGTGGCTGGGTCTTTCAGCATGACAATGATCCCAAACACACTGCCTGGGGAACAAAGGAGTGGCTTCGTAAGAAGCATTTCAAGGTCCTGGAGTGTCCTAGCCAGTCTCCAGATCTCAACCCCATAGAACATCTTTGGAGGGAGTTGAAAGTCTGTGTTTCCTAGCAACAGCCCCAAAACATCACTGCTCTAGAGGAGATCTGCATGGAAGAATGGGCCATAATACCAGCAACAGTGTGTGAAAACCTTGTGAAGACTTACAGAAAACGTTTGACCTCTGTCATTGCCAACAAAGGGTATAAAACAGTATTGAGATAAACTTTTGTTATTGACCAAATACTTGTTTTCCACCATAATTTGCAAATAAATTCATTAAAAATCCTACAATGTGATTTTTTGTTTAAAAAAATCTCATTTTGTCTGTCATAGTTGAAGTGTACCTATGATGAAAATTACAGGCCTCTCTCATCTTTTTAAGTGGGAGAACTTGCACAATTGGTGGCTGACTAAATACTTTTTTGCCCCACTGTACATGTAGGTACAATTATTAATGTGACTATGCATAGATAATAACAGAGAGTAGCAGCAGCTACTTGGTGTGCTTGGACCATGCTAGTTTGTTGGTGATGTGGACGCCAAGGAACTTGAAGCTTTCAACCTGCTCCACTAGAGCCCCATCGATGAGAATGGGAGCGTGTTCGGTCCTCCTTTTCCTGTAGTCCACAATCATCTCCTATGTCTTGATCTCACTGAGAGAGAGGTTGTTGTCCTTGCACCACACGGTCAGGTCTCTGACCTCCTCCCTATATAGGCTCGTTCTTGTCGGTGATCAGGCCTACCACTGTTGTGTCATTGGTCAGAGACCTGACCGTGTGGTGCATGAACAAGATGAGAACTGAGATGATTCAAGTTTTCATCTTGATTCATCAAATGGCTTTCCTGCCCCTTGCTCTCCTGTCTTCCTGTCTTCCTGTCTTCCTGTCTTCCTGTCTATCTGTCTGTCTGTCTGTCTGTCTGTCTGTCTGTCTGTCTGTCTGTCTGTCTGTCTGTCTGTCTGTCTGTCTGTCTGTCTGTCTGTCTGTCTGTCTGTCTGTCTGTCTGTCTGTCTGTCTGTCTGTCTGTCTGTCTGTCTGTCTGTCTGTCTGTCTGTCTGTCTGTCTGTCTGTCTGTCTGTCTGTCCATGGTCATGGAGAAATGCATCCTGGGAGGATGTGATGTCACCCTGAGGGCCTCTCTATCTTAATTGCCTGGTTGGATTTTAGTTTCCAATGCTTGATTTGTCAACTGCCTCCTCTGATGGACGAATCCACATTAAAACCCAAGAATTAAATATACGCAGCAGTGTATATTGTGAGCTATAGATCAACTTTAATTCATTTCCTTCGTGCAGCCATTAATCTTCTGCGTGTTACCCAGGAGCACTACACTTAGGGGGACATCTTTCTTCAGCCCTGCATTAATAAGCAGGCTGTCTCCTTTTAATGTACCTATTTTCTCCGGTCATAGACATGCCACGCACGCATGCATGAATCAAGTCAAACCTTTCCATCTAGGAATATTCTGTTATTCCAACATTCCAGTCACTATGATCTGAATAACTGAACTAACATTAGCGTGTGTAAAAACACTTTGCTTATGTATTGTAATATATCTGTCATTTGAACACACTGTTGGTGTTTATAGGGTCATGTTGAGGTACAGCTTTAGGCTTTATAAC
>NC_060188.1:73722145-73919645 GCF_021184085.1 Oncorhynchus gorbuscha
GACATGAACTCATTCCAGTAGACTTGCCCTTAGCAGAGCTTAGGTGGATGCCATCAGTTCAGTAGGTTAGTGTGCTACTGCTGTGCTTTCATCTGGCTCTGTTACCTGAGGTTGAACTCCATGCTGTGGAGATAATCTTTTTGTTCAGACTGCTCATATCCAGCTCTATAAGGTTCACAGGGGAAGGTAGTCCAGCTACGAGAACGGAGCCACTGTGTTTTATGCTGACAACTTACATACGTTACAACATATCAGAAGGCTTTGTAATATACAGACAATAGATCTAGAAATGTTTCTGGCAGTAACAATTTCTCCTTCTTCGTTATCCCCTCATTCCTTTGTCTTCCTCTTGCTGTGCGGTGCTGTACAGTCTCTCCTCTTGTCCTCTTGCTGTGCGGTGCTGTACAGTCTCTCCTCTTGTCCTCTTGCTGTGCGGTGCTGTGCAGTCTCTCCTCTTGTCCTCTTGCTGTGCAGTCTCTCCTCTTCTTCTCTTGCTGTACAGTCTCTCCTCTTGTCCTCTTGCTGTGCGGTGCTGTAAAGTCTCTCCTCTTGTCCTCTTGCTGTGCGGTGCTGTACAGTCTCTCCTCTTGTCCTCTTGCTGTGCGGTGCTGTACAGTCTCTCCTCTTGTCCTCTTACTGTGCGGTGCTGTACAGTCTCTCCTCTTCTTCTCTTGCTGTACAGTCTCTCCTCTTGTCCTCTTGCTGTACAGTCTCTCCTCTTGTCCTCTTGCTGTGCGGTGCTGTACAGTCTCTCCTCTTGTCCTCTTGCTGTGCGGTGCTGTACAGTCTCTCCTCTTGTCCTCTTGCTGTGCGGTGCTGTACAGTCTCTCCTCTTGTCGTCTTGGTATGCAGCTTTTTTATTTTTTTACATTTTATTTCACCTTTATTTAACCAGGTAGGCTAGTTGAGAACAAGTTCTCATTGACAACTGCGACCTGGCCAAGATAAAGCAAAGCAGTGTGACAAAAACAACAACACAGTGTTACACATGGAATAAACAAATGCACAGTGAACAACACAATAGAACATCTGTATACAGTGTGTGCAAATGAAGTAAGGAGGTAAGGCAATAAATAAATAATTGAGCAATTAACACTGGATTGATAGATGTGCAGATGAGAATGGGCAAGTAGAAATACTGGTGTGCAAAAGAACAGAGAAAAAAAAATATGGGGATGAGGTAGTTGGTTGGATGGGCTATTTACAGATGGGCTGTGTACAGCTGCAGCAATCGGTAAGCTGCTTTGACAGCTGATGCTTGAAGTTAGTGAGGGAAATAGGTCTCTAACTTCAGTGATTTTTGCAATTCGTTCCAGTCATTCACAGCAGAGAACTGGAAGGAAAGGCGGCCAAAAGAGGTGTTGGCTTTGGGGATGACCTGTGAGATATACCTGCTGTAGCACGTGCTACGAGTGGGTGTTGCTATGGTGACCAGTGAGCTGAGATAAGGCAGAGCTTTACCTAGCAAAGACTTATAGATGACCTGGAGCCAATGGGTTTGGCGACGAATATGTAACGAGGACCAGCCAATGAGAGCATACAGGTCACTGTGGTGGGTAGTATATGGGCTTTGGTGACAAAATGGATGGCACTGTGATAGATTGCATCCAATTTGTTGAGTACCGTGTTGGAGGCTATTTTGTAAATGACAACACCGAAGTCAAGGATCAATAGGATAGTCAGTTTTAAGAGGGTATGGCAGCATGAGTATCGGCAGCATGAGTGAAGGGGGCTTTGTTGCGAAATAGGAACCAATTCTAGATTTAACTTTTGATTAGAGATGCTTAATGTGTGTCTGGAAGGAAAGTTTACGGTCTAGCCAGACACCTAGGCATTTATAGCTGTCCACAAGTCAGAACCGTCAAGAGTAGTGATGCTTGTCATGCAGGTGGGTGCAGGCAGCAATCGGTTGAAGAGCATGCATTTCATTTTACTAGCATTTAAGAGCAGCTGGAGGCCACGGAAGGAGTGTTGTATGGCCTTGAAGCTCATCTGGAAGGTTTGTTAACACAGTGTCCAAAGAAGGGCCAGATGTCTACAGAATGGTGTCGTCTGCGTAGAGGTGGATCAAAGAATTACCCGCAGCAAGAGCGACATCATTGATGTATACAGAGAAAAGAGTCGGCCCGAGAATTGAACCCTGTGGCTGCCAGAGATCCGGACAACAGGCCCTCTGATTTGACACACTGAATTCTATCTGAAAAGTAGTTGGTGAACCAGGCGAGGCAGTCATTTGAGAAACCAAGGCTAAAGACTCTGCCGATAAGAATGCAGAGTCGAAAGCCTTGGCCAGGTCGATGAAGATGGCTGCACAGGTCTGTCTTTTATCGATGGCTGTTATGATATCGTTTAGGACCTTGAGCATGGCTGAGGTGCACAGCTCGGACACCAGATTGCATAGCGGAGAAGGTACGGTGGGATTCGAAATGGTCGGTGATCTGTTTGTTCACTTGGCTTTCGAAGACTTTAGATAGGCAGGGCAGGATGGATATAGGTCTATAACAGTTTGGGTCTAGAGTGTCTCCCCCTTTGAAGAGGGGGATGACTGCAGCCACTTTCCAATCTTTAGGAACCTCAGACGATACAGAAGAGAGGTTGAAGTAATAGGGGTTGTAACAATGTTGGCGGATAATTTTAGGAAGAGAGGGTCCAGATTGTCTAGCCCGGCTGATTTGTAGGGGTCCAGATTTTGCAGTTCTTTCAGAACATCAGCTGGACTTAGGTGAAGGAGAAGAGGGGGGGGGGGCTTGGGCCAGTTGCTGCAGGGGGTGTTATTGAAATTCTCGATTATCGTGGATTTATCAGTTGTGACAGTGTTTCCTGGTCTCAGTGCAGTGGCCAGCTCGGAGGAGGTACTCTTATTCTCTTCTCTTCTTCCCTTCTGCTGTTGTATGGGTATTGATTATCACAGCCAAACCTAAGGCTGGCTTTGCTAACCAAAGACCAACCCTGGCTGTATGTGTGTGTGTGTGTGTTTGTGGGTTCCCCTCGCTCACCTCAGCTGCATGTTGAGAGGGGCAGCTATCTCCAGAGGTTTGGTAACAGCGTGGATACTGTTACCCCCATCAGATCGTCATGAGGGGAGAGGATAGGAGGAGAAGAAAAGGGGATGAAGGGGAGGAAAGTATTCACCTGTTACCAGATATGAGTGAAACCTTATCTGTTTGATTTGCCTTCCAGCGCCACAGTTTCTCCACAAAGCCTAACAGTTCCACATCTCTACTGGATTAGATTAGTTTAAATATCTGTTTGTTTTTCTTGCAGAGATAGATACCATGGGAATGCACTGTCTAGGAGCACAGTTGCTCATGGGTATGTACTCATTTAAAAAAGGCAACCTATAGTTCATCCCCCAAATACTAAAAAGTACAATTTAGTCAACCCCGAATAGGGAATTGCCTAATTCATTTTTTTTAATGCTAATGCTGTTTTTAAAAAAAATAATTTTTCTCTTGAGGGTTAAATATTTTAATTGATTTTGAAAGTTGGTCTTGTGGATATGTTTTTTTTTAACAATGACTATTCAAAAACGACATCTTCTTCCTATCACTCTACACAATTCTCCATGTCCTGTCTGGCGGGTGGGGACGGGCAGTTGGACTCCACACCCCTTCCTAAACGTCATACTATAGGACTAAGTGTGGCAGCATCTCTTAGTGGAAACACATATTTATCAGTTGTGACAGTGTTTCCTAGTCATCATGGGTCATCATGTGCATATCTTCCTGGTCCCTGAATGTGTGTGTGTGTGCATGCTCTGTGTGTGTGTGTGCATGCTCTGTGTGTTGGTGTGTGCATGCTCTGTGTGTGTGTGTGCATGCTCTGTGTGTGGGTGTGTGCATGCTCTGTGTGTGTGTGTGTGTGCATGCTCTGTGTGTGTGTGTGTGCATGCTCTGTGTGTGTGTGTGCATGCTCTGTGTGTGGGTGTGTGCATGCTCTGTGTGTGTGTGTGTGCATGCTCTGTGTGTGTGTGTGTGTGTGTGTGTGTGTGTGTGTGTGTGTGTGTGTGTGTGTGTGTGTGTGTGTGTGTGTGTGTGTGTGTGTGTGTGTGTGTGTGCTTGCTCGCGCATGTAGGCGGGTATGTTTGTGTTTTCTATTCTGTTAAAGCATCCCCCTAAAAACCGTAGGTCTCGTTAGGGTTCCCACATCCACAGACCCCATCTTCCGTTAAGTAATGTATCACTGCAAGAGAACTTCAACGTCATATTTTCCCTCCTCTTGATCCAGAACCCAACACTCATACAGTCAAACAGCATGGAGCCAACGGTGCATCACACATAAGACACCAGGGAAACCAATTATTTTCAACACCTGTTGGCAGGACATTGAAATTAAGTTAACAAATTGGAAAGTTCATCAAATGGTCGACTGGTTCAGTCATATGAATACGGAAGGCAGTTATGGTATTCATTGATGTCGCTTGCTAACATGCATTGGCTGTTAAATTATGCACGTCTGAGCATGTCGCTGTGTTGAGGGAGCGTGGAGGATTGACAGGGGAGGGCTGGGGAACACAGACGGTGTGTGTACTGTAAATAGTACACATACACTCCCTGCTGTGTGCTCACAGAGCTGTGAAGTTCAAAGTGCCTTTCCTCTCCTATCTGACACAAGGGCAACGCACACCCAGCTTGGGTGCTACGCGCTCACACACACACACACACACACACACACACACACACACACACACACACACACACACACACACACACACACACACACACACACACACACACACACACACACACACACACACACACACACACACACACACACACACACACACACACACACACATGATGATGTCATCAGCGCTGGACAGACTGAGTGGACTGTGCTACTGAGATGTTTGAGATATGTTCTCATATCTCTCATAGCACACCCCTCAGGGGTTAGGGTTAGCTCACTGTCTCTCTCTGTCTACAGTCCATAGAGGTTAGTGTTAGCTCACTGTCTCTGTGTCTACAGTCCACAGGGGGTTAGGGTTAGCTCACTGTCTCTCTGTCTACAGTCCACAGGGGGTTAGGGTTAGCTCACTGTCTCTCTGTCTACAATCCACAGGGGTTAGGGTCAGCTCACTGTCTCTCTCTGTCTACAGTCCATAGGGGTTAGGGTTGGCTCACTGTCTCTCTATCTACAGTCCACAGGGGTTAGGGTTAGCTCACTGTCTCTCTCTGTCTACAGTCCACAGGGGTTAGGGTTAGCTCACTCTCTCTCTCTATCTACAGTCCACAGGGGTTAGGGTTAGCTCACTCTCTCTCTGTCTACAGTCCACAGGGGTTAGGGTTAGCTCACTGTCTCTCCCTGTCTACAGTCCACAGGGGTTAGGGTTAGCTCACTCTCTCTCTGTCTACAGTCCACAGGGGTTAGGGTTAGCTCACTGTCTCTCCCTGTCTACAGTCCACAGGGGTTAGGGTTAGCTCACTGTATCTCTGTCTTCAGTCCACAGGGGTTAGCTCACTGTATCTCTGTCTACAGTCCCCAGGGGTTAGGGTTATCGCACTGTCTCTCTGTCTATAGTCTACATGAGTTAGGGCTAGCTCACTGTGTCTCTGTCCACAATCCACAGGGGTTAGGGTTAGCTCACTGTCTCTCTGTCCACAATCCACAGGGGTTAGCTCACTGTCTCTCTCTGTCTATAGTCCACAAGGGTTAGGGTTAGCTCACTGTCTCTCTGTCTACAGTCCACAGGGGTTAGGGTTAGCTCACTGTCTCTCTCTGTCTACAGTCCACAGGGGTTAGGGTTAGCTGACTGTATCTCTGTCTGCAGTCCACAGGAGTTAGGGTTAGCTCACTGTATCTCTCTGTCTACAGTCCACATGAGTTTTGGTTAGCTCACTGTCTCTCTGTCCACAATCCACAGGGGTTAGCTCACTGTATCTCTGGCTACAGTCCACAGTCGTTAGGGCTAGCTCATGTCTCTCTGTCTACAGTCCACAGGGGTTAGGGTTAGCTCACAGTCTCTCTGTCTGCAGTCCACAGGGGTTAGGGTTAGCTCACAGACTCTCTGTCTACAGTCCACAGGGGTTAGGGTTAGCTCACAGTCTCTCTGTCTGTAGTCCACAGGGGTTAGGGTTAGCTCACTGTATCTCTCTGTCTACAGTCCACAGGAGTTTTGGTTAGCTCTCTGTCTCTCTCTGTCTACAGTCCACAGGGGTTAGGGTTAGCTCACATTCTCGCTGTCTACAGTCCACATGGGTTAGGGTTAGCTCACTGGCTCTGTCTACAGTCCACAGTGGTTAGGGTTAGCTCACTGGCTCTGTCTATAGTCCACAGGGGTTAGGGTTAGCTCACTGGCTCTGTCTACAGTCCACAGGGCCTAGCAGCTGCCTGTCACTCTGTCTACAGTGATAGACACATCTGAACACTTGCCCTCGGGCTCCAAGGACACTTTTTCATTCGGCCCAACAGTGCCCCATGATATGGCTCTATGGAAAATGGATTCCCCATCATGCAACACCCCTCCATCTCCTCTCCTCCTCCTTCTCATCCCTCTGTTTCTGGCTCTTGAAATGCTGTGGGTCGGACCTCGAGACGCTGGACAGCTGGAGGGATGAGTGAGCTAATATACGTTATCTATCTATATTTTACAGTGGATTATTCCATTATTCATAGAGCTTAGCTGAGTGAGTGGCCATTATTCGGGCCCGCTTTAAGTAGCTTACATTTCTATACATTATTCAGTATTTATACAGCTGGAAATGAAATGAGCCAATTCAGGTTAAGTACCGTGCCCTACTGCTCAGGGGTAGTAGGGTGGTGGTTTCTCTCATCTCATCCTAGTTTCTCTGACCAGGACACCCATTACATACTGTATCACTGATGGCTTCATTTGGCCAGAGAAAGGAGAGAGAGAGGTGAAGAGACAGGGTCCAGAGAGAGGGGTAGAGAGAGAGCGGGGATAGAGTGAGTTAGAGAGGAGACATACTGTAGAGGGAGAGAGAGGGAGGGGGAGAGGGAGGGGAAAGATAGGAGAGAGAGAGTTAGAGAGGACACATACTGTAGATAGAGAGAGAGTTAGAGAGGAGACATACTGTAGATAGAGACTGTAGATAGAGAGAGAGTTAGAGAGAAGACATACTGTAGATAGAGAGAGAGTTAGAGAGGAGACATACTGTAGAGAGAGAGGGGAGAGAGTTAGAGAGGAGACATACTGTAGAGAGAGAGGGGAGAGAGTTAGAGAGGAGACATACTGTAGAGAGAGAGGGGAGAGAGTTAGAGAGGAGACATACTGTAGAGAGAGAGGGGAGAGTGAGAGAGAGGATACATACTGTAGAGAGAGAGGGGAGAGAGTTAGAGAGGAGACATACTGTAGAGAGAGAGGGGAGAGAGTTAGAGAGGAGACATACTGTAGAGAGAGAGGGGAGAGAGTTTGAGAGGAGACATACTGTAGAGAGAGAGAGGGGAGAGAGTTAGAGAGGAGACATACTGTAGAGAGAGAGGGGGGAGAGAGAGAGAGAGAGGAGACATACTGTAGAGAGAGAAGGGAGAGAGATAGAGAGGAGACATACTGTAGAGAGGGAGAGAGAGAGAGAGAGAGAGAGAGAGAGAGAGAGAGAGAGAGAGAGAGAGGAGACATACTGTAGAGAGAGAAGGGAGAGAGAGAGGAGACATACTGTAGAGAGAGAGGGGAGAGAGAGAGAGCTCCAACCAGACCAGAGGATGAGTCCGTGCTTAGTGTTTGATGGCTGATCCCAGATGGAGGTCGTGATGTGATGTGATTCTACTTCCTGACCAGGTCAGCCGCTCCAATGTGGTGCTTTAATGATGACGAATGGCCCTCCCGACCACGAAAATCTATTTTTGATTTTTTTGGAGCGAGGGGGTCGTCTGTGGACCCAGCGTGCACATGAGCGCCGTTCACATTTAATCTGTGGAGCTATTGATCAAGGAGCCTTCTCTCCCTTCTCTCCCCGCAATGGTACCCCTCACTCCCCAACCAAATCTGTTTCTCTACCCCTTTCTTCTCCACCCCAGCACCACAGCTGGGCCCTGCACCCCTGGAACAACCAGTCAAGCGAGATCTTTTCATTCCGATCCTCTCCAAAACCAGTTACATTTGCTACATAAAAATCACCTAGTCAGACAAAATCATTAAGCTGGATAGTGTCTCCCACTGCATCCTCACTGTGCTTGTTTGTGTATGTGTAAGACTGCGTATGCCACCATGGGGTGTGTCAAACACTGAGTGGATGGCGATGTGACAAGCTTCGACGTGTGTGTGCGTGTGTTGCTGTGACACCGTCGGATACATTTCCATGTGTATGGACACAGGACTAATTCAATCCACCAGCTCACTCATTCAGACCGCTGAAGGCCTGGCACAGAGTCAGACACAGATTGGTGTGTGTATGTCTGTAAGCTAACAGACCAGGGAAGGGTGTGTGTGTGTGTGTGTGTGTGTGTGTGTGTGTGTGTGTGTGTGTGTGTGTGTGTGTGTGTGTGTGTGTGTGTGTGTGTGTGTGTGTGTGTGTGTGTGTGTGTGTGTGTGTGTGTGTGTGTGTGTGTGTGTGTGCGTGCGTGCGTGCGTACGTGCGTGCGTTTTGTGTGTGTGTGTGTGTACGAGTGTGTGTGTACGAGTGTGAGAGAATGGACCAAACATGTGGGTTGGTTACACATTGAGGAGGTGTTCACATTGCTAGTGCTGGCTGTGTGCTGTGTGCTGTGTGCTTGCACTAAAATTGGAAATGTGATCAGCAGAGATACACTGCAGTGTTGGTTTTACTCGTACCAGGTCAAAGGAAACAGTGGAATGATACAGAGCCTGACCAACAGCTGGTTTGTTCAGCCGGACAGCACTAGTCTGCATGCACAGGCATGACAACCCATGAGACAAAAGCCATGCAGTATATCAGGAGTGGGAGACACTCAGATAGTATACAGATGCTATTCATATCTGTGGCTCTCTGTGGCCCCTCAGATTGCCTGTGTGTGTGTAACAGGACAACAGGGGAGGCCCTCTCTGTCACGCGAGAAACGGAGAGGAGAGGAGAAACAGAATGCCAGTCTGCTTGTATCTCTCTCTCTCTCTCTCTCTCTCTCTCTCTCTCTCTCTCTCTCTCTCTCTCTCTCTCTCTCTCTCTCTCTCTCTCTCTCTCTCTCTCTCTCTCTCTCTCTCTCTCTCTCTCTCTCTCTCTCTCTCTCTCTCTCTCTCTCTCCCACCTCAGAAGTGGGTCTTTCACTCAGCTTCACTCAGCTGTTTCCTTCTGCTGTCTCAAATCTAAACTGTATAGATGCGTTCTGCCTCCCCCTGACCCCCTGACCCCCATCCCATCACTCCTCTTGGCTAGCTCACTCATGGCATGACAGCAGAACAAATGGCCATATTAAGGGGGATGACCTTAACCTCATACTGCTCTGTGTGTGTGTGTGTGCTAGGGAGTCTTTCCTTTCTTTCCATACAGCTTGCGTGCCATGTGTGCATGTGTGCATGTGTGCATGTGTGCATGTGTGCATGTACAGTGCCTTGCAAAGGTATTCACAACCTGTAATCTTCATTTGGACTTCATGTAATGGACATTAACAAAATAGTCCAAATTGGTGAAGTGAAATGAAAAATAAAAATTAAAACGGAAAAGTGGTGTGTGCATATGTATTCAACCCTCTGCTATTACCTTCAGAAGTCACACAATTAGTTAAATGAAGTCTACCTGTGTAAAATCTAATTGTCACCTGATCTGTCACATGATCTCAGTATATATACACCTGTTCTGAAAGGCCCCAGAGTCTGCAACACCACTAAGCAAGAGGCAACACCAAGCAAGTGGCACCATGAAGACCAAGGAGCTCTCCAAACAGGTCAGGGACAAAGTTGTGGAGAAGTACAGATCAGGGTTAGGTTATAAAAAATATACAAACCCACCAAAACTAACGGACCAGGCAAGGAGGGCATTTATCAGAGAGGCAACAAAGAGACCAAAGATAACCCTGAAGGAGCTGCAAAGCTCCACAGTGGAGATTGGAGTATTTGTCCATAGGATCACTTTAGCCGTACACTTATGGAAGAGTGGTCAGAAAATAATCCATTGCTTAAAGAAAATAATTATCAAACATGTTTGGTGTTTGCCAAAAGGCATGTGGGAGACTCCCCAAATATATGGAAGAAGGTACTCTGTTCAAATTGTGGCGCTACAAGTTACAAGTTATTGACTTTGGGGGGCTGAAAAGTTCTGCACGCTCATGTTTTCTGTTTTTTTTGTCTTATTTCTTGTTTGTTTCACAATAAATAATATTTTGTATCTTCAAAGTGGTAGGCATGTTGTGTAAATCAAATGATACAACCCCCCCCCCAAAAAAAAAATCTATTTTAATTCCAGGTTGTAAGGCAACAAAATGTGAAAAATGCCTAGGGGGGTGAATACTTTCGCAAGCAACTATAACTGTCTGTTTTTGTGTGTGTGTGCTTGTTCATGTGTGTTAATTTGTATATGTGTGTGTGTGTCTGTGTGATTAGGCCTTGTACCTGCAGGTTGAGGGCCTGATATGTATGTGTTTATTGGGAGAGGCTTTAACGGGATGAAGATTTATTGTAGGCCAGGCCTGGCTGCGTTGCTCCCTCCACTCCACAGATAGATAAATACATGGAAATTGGGTCCATTTGTCACTGCCAGGATCTGGCTGAGCTCTGGACTACCTGGACCAGCAGGGCTCTGTCAGTGTGCCAGCCTCAGCCCCTATCAGGCCCTATCAGCCCCTTCCATCCTGCCCCAGTAGGCCCCCCATACCCCTCTCCACCACTCTCCCCCTCCCCCCATCGTACCCCAGCAGAGGACACCGCCACAGGGATGGCTGCTCTTCTGTTTGTATAAGCAGAGGTGTATGTTTGTGTGTGTGCACTCATGCTATTTCCTGGTCGTATGCATGAGTGACTCCTGCATACTAATGAGCTTTTTCAGATGGCCCTTTTAATGAGCTTGTTCAGATGGCCCTTTTAATGAGCGTGTTTTCAGATGGCCCTTTTAATGAGCTTGTTCAGATGGCCCTTTTAATGAGCGTGTTTTCAGATGGCCCTTTTAATGATGATAGAACAGGGAAAGTGGAAAATAGCTCATCCAAACCTACAGGACAGTAAATGCAGTCTGCTCAAAGTGGCCAGGTGTTTCAGTTTGATTGCAGCAGTTTTCTTTTCCTGACCTCAGGCCCACCTTGATGCTCTTATTAATACGTTGGATGTGTTTGAGATGAGTTAGTGTTGGCCGGCTCTGAGTTTATGGGGCCAATGACAGTACAGAATTGACAAGGTAGAGGAAGTAGACAATGGGGGAGATGTGTTTTAATTGAGAGATGTTGTCATCAGCGTGTTGGATGGGAAGCAAGATAACATCATTTATCTATGCTTAAACACTGAAACCTGTGCTAATGGACTCATTTCTTAATGTCTTGCAGACCTGCCACAACTTCATTCTCTCACTCTGGTGTATTCTGTTTTGGCAAGCGAGACCCTCTTGAACATGATAGGCTGGGATTCCAGCCAGAGGCTGTACAGCTAATGGCTTTGGATAGAGTTGGTTGCCTGATGACTCACTCTGAATTCTTCCACTGTTCTATTGATTGCTACATACTTCAGTCTGAATCTGCCATCGTTTAAGTTGTTTGTAGTGACAAGGGAGGTTGTACAAAACAAAGTCATCAGCGATTGGATCGTCTCTCACCAATCAGAATTTTCAATACGTCACTTTATCCACGTGTGGTCTGGCTCTTTCCCAAGCCATGGTTTCTGGGACCAATCAGACGGTCCGAATTTGATAGCATTTAGGGTTGGGCATGTACTCGAACAGACATCAAAACTCGATCTTTAATCAGAGATAAAAAAATATATATATATATATATACTGTGAAACTATTTGCTGGAATGTGCTTTGTGGCTGCTCGAATGGGCAAGTGAAATGTTACCCATAAAGTATGTTGACTTGAAGATAAATGAAGATAACGTTAATTTGCTTTGGTTCTAGTGTTCCATTTGTACATGTGCATTGTACAGGGCACCCCAAAAAAATGTACCAAGCCAAGCATCAAACAGTTCTTCTCCAAAATTCCCTTTCCCTCCGTGTCTCACTCACTCAATTGTGTTCCAACTGCTTCCGCTACAAATCAAATCAAATTGTATTTGTCACATGCGCCAAATACAACAGGTGTAGAGCTTACCGTGAAATGCTTACTTACAAGCCCTTCACCAGCAATTCAGTTTTAAGAAAAATAATAGTTAAGAAGTTTTTTTTTTAAATAGCAACAATAAAATAACAATAACAAGGCTATAAACAAGGGGCACCGCTACCAAGTCAATGTGTGAGGTTACAGGTTAGTCGAGGTAATTGGGGTATTATGTACATGTAGGTAGGGGTAAAGTGACAATGCATAGAAAATAAACAATAAACAGCAAGTAGCAGCAGCTTAAAAAAGGGGTGGGGTCAATGCAAATAATTTGGGTAGTCATTTGATTAGCTGTTCAGCAGTCTTATCATTTGGGGGTAGAAGCTTTTAAGAAGCCGTTTGGCCCTAGACTTGGTGCTCCGGTACCGCTTGCCGAGCGGTAGTAGAGAGAACAGTCTATGACTAGGGTACCTGGAGTCTTTGGTAATTTGTAGGGCCTTCCTCTGACACCACCTGCTATAGATGTCCTGGATAGCAGGAAGATTGGCACCCTCTGTAGAGCCTTGCATTTGGGGGGCCGAGCCAGGAGGTGATGCAACAAGCAACCATGCTCTCAATGGTGCAGCTGTAGAACTTTTTGAGGATCTGAGGACACATGCCAAATCAGTCTCCTGAGGGGGAATAGGCGTTGTCTTGCCCTTCTCACGACTGTGTTGGTGTGTTTGGACCATCATAGTTTGTTGGTGATGTGGACACCAAGGAACTTGAAGCTCTCAACCTGCTCCACTACAGCCCCGTCGTTGAAAATGGGGGCGTGCTCGGCCCTCCTTTTCCTGTAGTCCACAATAATTTCCTTTTGGGCAGTGTTGAGTGTCATCTGTGGATCTGTTGGGGTTGTAAGCAAATTGGAGTGGGTCTAGGGTGTCTGGGATGATGGTGTTGATGTAAGCCATGACCAGCCATTCAAAGCTCTTCATGCTACAGACGTGAGTGCTACAAGTCGGTAGTCATATTGGCAGGTTACTTTGGTGTTCTTGGGAACAGGGACTATGGTGGTCTGTTTGAAACATGTAGGTATTACAGACTCGGTCAGGGAGAGGTTGAAAATGTCAGTGAAGACACTTGCCAGTTAGTCAGCGGAATGCTCTGAGGTCATGTCCTGGTAATCCATCTGACCCTAAGGCCTTGTGAATGTTGACCTGTTCTTGCTCACATCGGCTACGGTGAGCGTGATCACACAGTCGTCCGGAACAGCTGGTGCACTTCATGCGTGCTTCAGTGTTGCTTGCCTCAAAGCGTGCATAGAAGTAATTAGCTCATTAGGCTTTTGTCACTGGGCAGCTTAAGTAGGCTTTCCTTTGTATTCTGTAACAGTTTACAAGCCTGGCAGTCTCCATGGGGGGTGCCACAGGGTTCAATTCTCAGGCCGACTCTCTTCTCTGTATATATAAATGATGCCGCTCTTACTGCTGGTGATTCTTTGATCCACCTCTACGCAGACGACACCATTCTGTATACCCCTGGCCCTTCTTTGGACACTGTGTTAACCTCTAACCTCCAGATGAGCTTCAATGCCATACAACTCTCCTTCCGTGGACTCCAACTTCTCTTAAATGCAAGTAAAATGAAATGCATGCTCTTCAACCGATCGCTGCCCGCACCTGCCTGCCCGTCCAGCATCACTACTCTGGACGGTTCTGACATAGAAAATGTGGACAACTACAAATACCTAAGTGTCTGGTTAGACTGTAAACTCTCCTTCCAGACTCACATTAAACATCTCCAATCCAAAATTAAATCTAGAATGAAATCTCAGCGTCCTATATCGCAACAAAGCATCCTTCACTCATGCTGCCAAACATACCCTCGTAAAACTGACCATCCTACAGATCCTCAACTCCGGCGATGTCATTTACAAAATAGCCTCCAACACTCTACTCAACAAATTGGATGCAGTCTACCACAGTGCCATCCGTTTTGTCACCAAAGCCCCATATACTACCCACCACTGCGACCCGTATGCTCTCGTTGGCTGGCCCTCGCTTCATACTCGTCGCCAAACCCACTGGCTACAGGTCACCTACAAGTGTCTGCTAGGTAAAGTCCCGCCTTATCTCAGCTCACTGGTCATCACAGCACCCACATATAGCATGTGCTCCAGCAGGTCACCCCACTGGTCACCCCCACCCCCACTGCCCTGGTCACCCACAAAGCCAATTCTTCCTTCGGCTGCCTTTCCTTCCAGTTATCTGCTGCCAACGACTGGAACGAACTGCAAAAATCACTAAAGCTGGGGATTCTGACCTCCCTCACTAGCTTTAAGCACCAGCTGTCAGAGCAGCTCACAGATCACTGCACCTGTACATAGCTCATCTGTAAATAGCCCATCCAATCTACCTCATCCCCATACTGTTATTTATTTATCTTGCTACTTTGCACCCCAGTATCTCTACTGCACATTCATCTTCTGCATATTCTACCATTCCAGTGTTTAATTGGTATATTGTAATTACTTCGCCACCATGGCCTATTTATTGCCATACCTCTCTTATCCTACCTCATTTGCACATGCTGTATATAGATTTTTCTATATACAGCAAACATACAATATTATTGATTGTATGTTTGTTTATTCCATGTGTAACTCTGTGTTGTTGTATGTGTCGAACTGCTTTGCTTTATCTTGGCCAGGTCACAGTTGCAAATGAGAACTTGTTCTCAACTAGCCTACCTGGTTAAATAAAGGTGAAATAAAACATTTTAAAAAAAAGAATCCGACGAGTTTCGTAGCCTGTGTAGTAGGATTCAATCTTAGTCATGTGTTTATGCTTTTCCTGGTTGATTGTTTGTCTGGGGGCATAGCAGGAATTCTTATAAGCGTCTGGGTTAAAGTCCCGCTCCTTGAACGTCATTGATGCACTTATTGATGAAATTGGTGACTGATGTGATATACTCCTCAATGCCATCGGATGAGCCACGGAACATTTTCCTGCATGTACTAACAAAATAGTCCTGTAGCTTAGAATCTGCATCATCTGACCACTTCCGTATACACCTCTACGGATCGGCGTCCCTATACCGGGATGGTTGATGCTAACGTGCGCTAATGTGACTAGAATGACAATGTAAGTAACAGCAAACTTTCCAGGACATAGACATGTCTTATATGGGCAGAAAGATTAAATTCCTGTGCAGTGTCCAATTTATAGTAGTTATTATATTGAAAAAATACATGCTATTGTTTGAGGAGAGTGCACAACAACAAAACACTTGTCACGGCAACTGGTTTGATACATTCACCTTTGAAGGTAAATAATGTGCATATATTTAGTAATCTTGCTCTGATTTGTCATCCTGAGGGTCCCAGAGATGAAATGTAGAATAGTTTTGTTTGATAAAATCTGTTTTTATATTCAAATTTAGGAACTGGGTTCTACAGTTTGAATCCTTGCTGTCTTTGGCTCCACACCCGCCCAGCCCGGCCAACTAGATGTGTGAAAGTTAGTGAATAAGCTAATGATCCATCATGTATGGGAGTGTGTAAACTTACATTTTGCCTTACCATATCATTTTTGTATGTTCTCTGTAGTTATGTACTTGGAAATGTATCAATTAACCAATTCAGCACATTTGGGCAGACTTGATACAAAATACTGTGCTTCACTGGATCAATCTGAAACTTTGTATTATATTATACCAGATCTAATGTGTTATATTCTCCTACATTAATATCACAGTTCGACAAACTTCAAAGTCTTTCCTTTCAAATGGTTTCAAGAATATGCATATCCTTGCTTCAGGTCCTGAGCTACAGGCAGTTAGATGTGGGTATGTCATTTTATGCGAAAAATGAAAAAGAGAGTACGATCCTTAAGAGGTTTTAAGCCTAGGCCTACTGACAAAACAGATGCCGTGGCTCTAATTCATCACCATACAGTGTTTAATGTGGAATTGTTCATCCATTTGGAAAATTCCAAAGAACTGGCAGAATAAACTAAATGGAACGTTTATATATCGAAAAGAAAACAATTTCTGTTTGTAACCTTGAAGAAACTCGCCAAATTGAGCCCCATTTCAAATGATCATACTATGTTTTTTTTATTGACAATGCTGTATATGGGGCAATTTAGCAATTAGGATTTGTTATCTGTCATGGTTATTATAAAGTAGGCATTGTTACGCACTGTTGGCATATAGATAAATGTGTGCATGCCTTGTGTTCAATAAATTTTTTATTTTTTGAGTACTTGAAAAAAAAATCATATGAGTACTTGAACAGTCAAAACATATAAAATGCCCATCCCTAGTTCGTATTCTAGAAACGTCATTGAGTGAGTCAAATTCGGACTCATTGCGGAAGAGAAACAAATGTCTGGGTAGCCAGGCAATACAATATCTAACCAAAAGAGCAGTAACCACATGAAGCAGGCACACGATCAGGCTGTTTATATGTATATTTATTTAACAGTCTATTGGGACGTTATGACTGTGAAGCCTGGTCGTTGGAAGAATATTTACAGTAGTTCACATTAACCATATTTTATATGCTTGTCTCTCTCCCCTCTGGTTAGCAAAGTGGAATTTAAGGGGACTTTTATAGAGCTGATGTTTGATGATAAATGACTTTGCCCTGTTTGGGTCCTTGGCTGTTGTATAGCAGATGCTTTTGTCATGCTTTTGGTGCCTGGGTTTTTGAAGCCTCAGCTTCAGTCTCAGTTCATTCATAATGACGAAGATGGTAGTAATGTCCTCACCATCACCACACTCATTTCTCTGTTAATGGACTTGATGTGATTGTCCTAACTAGACCTCTTATAAGTAGGAGGAGGCTGACCGGCCCCTGGGATGATTTCGATATAGACTAGAACCATCTGTCTCATCAGTGCCTTCTTCATTACGTTTGTCTTGTGTTGAGAATCAGCTGAAGATGTTTTTACATCGAAGGGGAAAAGCTGAGACAGAGGAGAAGCCACAAGATTTAGACTGGCATTCCCGAGACACTGGAGAAATGAGGAGAGAGGGAGACAGAGAGAGGGGGATGGAATGGAGACCACATCACGAGTGGGAAAGAAAGGGAGAGAACAGAGAGGAAAAGTTGTCATACAAAAATGTTGACTGGAAGAGACGTTGGAGAGAAGGGTTGTTAAAGAGAACAGAAAATCACATGAGAGAGAGAGAGAGAGAGAGATTGGGGGATAGCAGCAGAGGGGAGAAGCAGAGAGAATAGGGAGAAACACCAGGGAGAATGTGTGTGTGGTTTGGCCAGATGATGCCAACCTGTGCTGCTCTAATTCTCCACCAGCACCAGTGAGGACCAGCCCTCATCAATTTACACACACACACACACACACACACACACACACACACACACACACACACACACACACACACACACACACACACACACACACACACACACACACACACACACACACACACACACACACACACACACACACACACACACACACACACACACACACACACACACACACACACACACACACACAAGAAAAGCCCAGTTCCAAGAATGCAGACACAGTAGGCAGATGGTTGGAGTCTTACAATGTTTATTCATCCAAAGAGAATGGTCGTGGAAAGACAAAAAGGTCAAAACCAGATCAGAGTCCAGGAGGTACAGAGTGGCAGACAGGCTCGTGGTCAAGGCAGGCAGAATGGTCAGGCAGGTGGGTACAAAGTCCAGAAACAGGCAAGGCTCAAAACCGGGAAGACTAGAAAAAGGAGAATGCAAAAAGCAGGAGAACGGGAATAACGCTGGTTGACTTGGAAACATACAAGATGAACTGGCACAGAGAGACAGGAAACATGGGGATAAATACACTAGGGAAAAAAAGCGACACCTGGAGGGGGGGTCAATCACAAGGACAGGTGAAACAGATCAGGGCGTGACAAGGATGTTCTCCGTCCATGTGTATACCAACTCACAGCCACACTGACAAACCCTTGGCCTACACACTCAGTTCTTCCATGGTCAACCTCCCAACCCCCAATCCCCCATGACCCTTATATGCTATCAACACCTCTATGTTTCCTCTGTTATTGGTCATTATGGTTCAGTCCTCATATTACCAGATCAATAATCTGCTCGCTCAACACAAGATCTGTCTGGAAGGTCCAACTAACCCCTCTCTGTCATAAAAGGAACTGACCTCACTGAGTTACCTTATGATGGTGCCAGGGCAGGTGTTGATGGATAATTGGACATAGTCGACTGGGAAATAATGATAAATAATTTTAATAATGATAAAGCAGGGTGTCTCAACCCAACACTTATGTCTCCATTCATTTCTGTGGTTGGCAGATGACACACACTCATCTCCCTGGCGACCTGGAGGAACAACACCTTGAGGCTGGCAGCTCGCATCAACGGCTAGGACACGTCAGTCAGTCAGGGAGCAGCCATGTTGAAATAGAAAATGGACATAAGTGTAAATATCCTCCAGGGATACAAATGTGTTTCTGATGAGGATATATTGGAGATAGAGAGAGGAGCATTGAGGAGATGGGGGGAGGTGCGTGAGGTGGGAGGAGGTGGGGGCTATGATTGGGTAGGAGGCAGGTGTGTCCCACCACAAATATGACACTGTTTTTCATCTTCCTGGAAGCGTGTGAATTAATTACAGGGGTTTTTCAGATTGACGCTCTCTTCTCGCCTGTTGGAAAGTGTGAAATATCCCGTTTATGTTTTGGAGACTGTGGTTGAGCTCTGCTTTTAAATGGAACTATGATTACAGTAAAATACATTAGCTGCGGTTGGACTGGGGACAATAGAGAAAATTGTAGTATATAATTTATACATGTCCAAATTAAAAGAGTAAATATAACACGGACACAGGCAGGCATGCATGTAGACACACACACACACACACACACACACACACACACACACACACACACACACACACACACACACACACACACACACACACACACACACACACACACACACACACACACACACACACACACACACACACACACACACACACACACACACACACACACACACACACACACACATGGCATGCACGTACACACACTACTCCTGAATTTCAGAATACGAGCCCCAGCCGATCCCTCACTGTCCTCCCCGAACGGGGCCCTTGTGCGTACTGGCGGCAGAGAAGTCAGGCGCAGGAGAGCAATAACTGATTTACAACGGCGCAGTTAAATAAACAAAACCACCGTAAACAGAACAATAAATAAATGAGTAAACAAATTCCGTTACACACCAGCATAACGTACACAAGCACCACAACAAACAATTCCGGGCAAGGACATGGGGGGGACAGAGGGTTAAATACACAACATGTAATGATGGACTTTGAAACCAGGTGTGTGGGAAGACAAAACAAATGGAAAATGAAAGGTGGATCGGCGATGGCTAGAAGACCGGTGACGTCGACCTCCAAACGCCACCCGAACAAGGAGAGGGACCGACTTCGGCGGAGGTCGTGACAGCCCTTTGACCACAAATTCAAACAGAACGGCGTATCAGAAGCATGGCAGGCTAAACATGTAATATAATTTTTTTTATATGGTCACTTTTTTTCCCTTCATTACAGCCAACTACCTTTCTGCCTCCCCCTTCCCATACATGTCAGTGCTTTAGAAAGACTGATCACCATGTGTGCTGCTTTTTCAGGCGTGCTTACTGTACGATAATCAATTTGAGAAAGACTGAGAGGGAGAGAAACGTGTGAAATTATTCATCAGGGCCCCTTTGTAAGAGGATGGTGGAGGTGTGGGGGTTGGGTGGGGACCAGCACCACACTGCACCACACCGGCCTCATAATTAGAGGAGAGACGGTGCTCCAGGAAAGAGAAAAAGGGAGGGAAGGGAATAAGGGGCAGTGATGGGGGGCACAGCTACCCAAACCATGATTTGTTGATACATTGGGAACACATTTTGAGGGGGCAGGGTTGTTGAGCTCAGTGCATGGCTGTAGGTCTATGGTTGGCTGTGGCTGGTTATGGTGGCAGATTGAGTGACAATGTCAGCCCTTCTGGTGGTGGTCGACCACCTCTCACTTACACGCCTCAGCACGTTTCCATCAGAGAGACATCAGGACGCTCAGTGTGTGTACGTGTGGTGTGTGTATAGGAATGACACGTGCTCCTCTGTTGGAACTTGGCATGTGTGACCAGAGAGAGAGAGAGAGAGAGAGAAAGAGAGAGAGAGAGAGAGAGAGAGAGAGAGAGAGAGAGAGAGAGAGAGAGAGAGAGAGAGAGAGAGAGAGAGAGAGAGAGAGAGAGAGAGAGAGAGAGAGAGAGAGAGAGAGAGAGAGAGAGATGTTAGCAACACAAGGTGATAGGTCCAAGGTGAGGGAGAGAGAGACATGTCCCACCCCCTTTCCTACCTACTGAGACCAGAGAGAGAACACTACACAGATGGAGAGAGATGTTAGCAACACAAGGTGATAGGTCCAAGGTGAGGGCAGGGCACTACTGTACGGAGACATGTCCCACCCCCCTTTCCTACCTACTGAGACCAGAGAGAGAACACTACACAGGTCGCCATGGCAACGTAGCCCGCCGCCCTCTACCTCCAAATCACATTGCAATGACTGAATGGTCAGTCATCATGTTCTGTCTCTTTCTCTGAGGAGTGGAGGATAGGAACATGTTCTGTCTCTTTCTCTGAGGAGTGGAGGATAGGAACATGTTCTGTTTCTCTTTCTCTGAGGAGTGGAGGATAGGAACATGTTCTGTCTCTTTCTCTGAGGAGTAGAGGATAGGAACATGTTCTGTCTTTCTCTGAGGAGTGGAGGATAGGAACATGTTCTGTTTCTCTTTCTCTGAGGAGTGGAGGATAGGAACATGTTCTGTCTCTTTCTCTGAGGAGTGGAGGATAGGAACATGTTCAGTCTCTTTCTCTGAGGAGTGGAGGATAGGAACATGTTCTGTCTCTTTCTCTGAGGAGTGGAGGATAGGAACATGTTCTGTCTCTTTCTCTGAGGAGTGGAGGATAGGAACATGTTCAGTCTCTTTCTCTGAGGAGTGGAGGATAGGAACATGTTCTGTCTTTCTCTGAGGAGTGGAGGATAGGAACATGTTCTGTCTCTTTCTCTGAGGAGTGGAGGATAGGAACATGTTCTGTCTCTTTCTCTGAGGAGTGGAGGATAGGAACATGTTCTGTCTCTTTCTCTGAGGAGTGGAGGATGGGAATGTGTTCATTCTCTTTCTCTGAGGAGTGGAGGATAGGAACATGTTCTGTCTCTTTCCCTGAGGAGTTGAGGATGGGAACATGTTCTGTCTCTTTCTCTGAAGAGTGGAGGATAGGAACATGTTCTGTCTTTCTCTGAGGAGTGGAGGATAGGAACATGTTCTGTCTCTTTCTCTGAGGAGTGGAGGATAGGAACATGTTCTGTCTCTTTCCCTGAGGAGTTGAGGATGGGAACATGTTCTGTCTCTTTCTCTGAGGAATGGAGGATAGGAACATGTTCTGTCTTTCTCTGAGGAGTGGAGGATAGGAACATGTTCTGTCTTTCTCTGAGGAGTGGAGGATAGGAACATGTTCTGTCTCTTTCTCTGAGGAGTGGAGGATGGGAACGTGTTCAGTCTTTTTCTCTGAGGAGTGGAGGATGGGAGCGTGTTCTGTCTCTCTTTCTTTTATGGATGTTTTGCTGCATTTTTAAAATGTTCACAATGACCCTTCCTCTTTGTCTAAATGTGATGCCTGGTGGCCCAGAGTATCTTATTATCCTGCTTGTCATCGCTTTCTCTATATTCTGGGCCCTTTTCCACTGCAGCCTGTCTCCACAGTCCTCCATTATCAGCCAGTCTGTGTAATATGAATAAGAGCCATTACTGTCAGAGCAGTGTGCCGAAAGGGGCTATTGAGCATTCACTAACTCTAGCGTTTATGTGTTTTCTAGGCGAGCATACACACATCTTGACAGGAGACATTTTGCGGGGGAACTCGAGACTCTATTTAGTTCTCAGTCCCAGCGACAGACAGAGTGGAGGAGAGAGGGGCAGGTGACGAGTGAAGGGAAGGAAAGAAAAGGGGGAGGAGTGGGAGGTATATGGGGGAGACATGACTGTGCTGGGAGTGTGCTGTGATAAGACTGGCCCACAGCAGAGAGGCAGTGAGGGAAGGAGAGGAGAGAGAGAGAGACATGGGAAATTTCTCTCGTCTGCCTCCAGTCTGCTCAGGGGCTTCTGTTTCCTCCCACTTTAATGGGCTGTGGGGCCTGATGTGGTACCATCCACATTTCCTCTCCTTCCCTCACTCTTTCCCAGTCTCACTCCTTCCTCTGACATTCCTCCTTCCCTTCCTCACCCATCCCTCCTCCCTGGTGCATCTCACTCCAAACCCATGACACTGCTCTGTCCATCCTCTAATACTTATCCTAGCGTAGATATATAATTACCGGACTCTGGGCTCCCACTGAGTGAAGGAAAGGAAGCATAGATATATATAATTACCAGAGCCAGTGCTCCCAGTGAGCACAGTGATTGATACGTCTGTGGACCAGGCCATTTTGTAAGAACATTCATCCAACCTTATTATGGATTCAATTAAACTCCAGAACATCCAGTCCTCCTAGTATGGCTCCATTTACACAGTCCTCAATCACATTATGGGGATTACTCATGCATTAAAGGAGAATCAATATTTAGGACGCAAATCTGTATTTTTGATGTAAATTGCGTGTTATAGAAGTTTCTAGACTGTTTATTTGAGCATTTTCACTTGTTTTTGAGAAATTTATGCTACCGGCAATTAACTTCCTGAGCCTCATTCTGGAGTCCAAAACATGAATAAAGGCTCCAAAAACACCCAAATACATGCTTTTACAAATGGCAACGCTCTCAGTGTCATGTTGACGGTCTTTAGATGTTGCACACATGAAATTGTGTAAAGCATGTGTGTAGAGACGGATGATTGATGCCTGCCTCACAATCGTCATCTTCAAATTTGTAGAATTTCCTCCTGGAATATATTTCCACTTATGAAGACGGGGGTGTGTGTAACCACTGATAATCAGATTGCTGAAAAAAATAGCATATATTTCATGCAGTTTGCACTGATGTGGCTGGAGACTGCATTGTTTCAGAGGCGCATCTAAAAGCAGCCAGCCAGGGAAAAGGTTCATTTTACCACACAGTGATATTCATAGAGGTAGCCATACTGGAGATTACTTATTAATTATTAGAGATTTGTTTCTGCTGTTGGAGGAGGAAAAATGACACTCGCACACGCACACACACACACACACACACACACACACACACACACACACACACACACACACACACACACACACACACACACACACACACACACACACACACACACACACACACACACACACACACACACACACACACACACACACACACACACACACACACACACACACACACACCGGCATAATCACAATCAAACACATTTCACATTAAGCTGTGACACCTCATCTGGTGACCTTTTCCGTATCTCCTCTAAGAGTGAGCTGTGTGATTCCCATCCTGGGATCCGTTTAGGTAATGGATCCAATTTTAGCCCTGTTCTGGCTGTCGTCACATAGGACGGCTGGGAATGGCCAGGGACCTCACGATACAATATTATCACAATACTTAGGTGCCAATACGATATGCATTGCAATTCTCACGATCCTATGTATTGGGATTCGATACTGGGATTTATTGCGATTCGATGTTCCAAAAATATTGCTCAACATATATTTCTACTGCAGAGGGACAAGAGAGAGACATGAGAAAACAAGTTTTCATCAGTGATGGTAATAAAAGTGCTGAAAACAAATTGTCTCCCATTTTTTTCTTGTTTTATATGGAGAACAAGCTATGAAGGAAAAATACTGGAGTTTTGGTGCAGGTACAGACAACTAGCGCAAAAATAATATTGCGATATTGTCAAAACGATATGATACAATATATCTTCACAAAAATAATATCCCAATAGGTAACTGTATTGATTTTTTCCCCCATCAGTAATAGGACAATCTCGGGAAGTCATGTGTGTGATGGGGTCAAACGTAGCGTGGGTGCTGCGCTTTGTGTCACATGCTTCCCTTAGCATCCAGTTATCTCTGTGTGTATTATATCTGGCCACGCCGTCAGTATCAAGCTACTACTGCTAAGATAATGGAATTTACCCAGCGTTAGAGAAATAAAGAGAAAACAAAACCCCCCCAAAAAACATAAATGTATCATTCTTGTGCAATTTATATCTGTAGACTACATTTAGATTTTTCTTTCATTATTTTAGGCTATCTGGTATTAGTGCGTATAACGCTAAGCTTTCGGGCCTAACTGTACGCACGCCAAATAGCCTACACGCCAATCGCCAAAAGCTTTTGGGAACAGGCAGAAAAAGTAAAAAGGGTAATGTCGGAGTTTAATTCGATAAGAGAAAAGCAAAAAAAATTGAAAGATTTGGTGAAGTGGTGAAAGAGGATGGTAGCAGTGCCGGTAATGTTATGTTATGTGTGATGGTTGTGAGGGGCTGTACAAATTTGACAGTCACAGGATGGGGACTACAAATAGGCCTATGGCACGTCAACGGAACTATAGCCTTTTGCTCAGATTGGTTAAATGGAAACTGAAATCTGTAAGCTGACTGTAGGTCTATAACCTTGCACATAGCCTTAATATTAACTCTCGCATAATTAAGCATGACTCTGGGAACAGGAGTGTAGAAATATGATTTGTTTCTTTCAGCATCTTGAGAGAATGTGAATGTGCAGTTAGAGACCGTCTGTAGAGGCGCTGTCTTTATCAGAATTATAAAACTGATCGTATTTCAACCACATAAAATATGCATCCAAGCCGAACTGAAATCTTATCAGAAACATATTGGGTCGTTTTCACAGCTTTCTATGTTTTATGTATTTTTACCACCGGTCAAACTGATGTCATTTGGACATTTTGCACAGAAAATCATTCAATTATATATTTTTTTGTTTTTGCATTTTCTTCCCGGTCCCTAAACAGACGCATAGATGACAGAGAACTTTACTGAGATCAACTAGATTGAAGCATTCATTCTATTGATTTATGACATTATTCTGGTTTATTTAGTCTTCTAGGGCAACAAGTAATGACAGAAGAGAAGCTGCATGTATAGACAAGTTGACTAACAAATAGCCTACCAAAATGCTGGAAATGATCGTTCCATGTTCTCTGCCTATAGCCTACACATTTGCATTTTCTATGTTAGCTGGTTAGAGACCGATGTGGGCCACATATTTTCACTTTATCACATATTGTCAGGAGGTTGCAGATGGGTTATTAGCATTTGCGGGTGTAGGTGAACAAACAGCTCACCCGCGCACCACTAGAGTATATAATACACTGTATTTCTTTGTCTTTGTTTGTGTTTCTCGCTTTATCCATTTGTGCCTCCCTCTCTCTACTACCTCCCTATTGGCTTTGTTTCACCACGCACCCACCCCCTCTGCTGCTCTCTCTCTCCTCTGACCCCAAACAAGGATCATCTCTCCAGGGCTTTATTTGATTTGATTTTGCTCTCTCTATTCTCTTTGTCTTCTCCCACAAACAAAGGGCAGGTAGAAATAAAAAAAACACTCTTGTCTTTCTCATAATGTAGACCTTAAAGACTATTCAATATAAATATGCATTACATAGCCTGCGGTTGCCCTCTCTCTTGTGGGTGTATGGTCCATGAACTAGGCCTATTTAAATCACTGCCCAGAGCATGGGGAGATCCAGCTTGTTGCCGATGGGCCCTTTTATGCTCTAACGAGGGGTTCATGGGGTCAGAATGTGTATGCTTATGCATGGATTTATTTTATGGTGGTTGTGTGTCCCTGGTTCCTGTCTGTCTGGTTTCCAATCCCTTTGTTTTACATAACAAAGCACACAAACCTGTTTGTTTCCTATAAACCAGACAGTACAGTTCTCACTCTCGGTACTGTACTGACTAACAGTGGTGAAAACCTTTTTTCATTTTTCATTTTGTGATTTAAATAGCATGCACACACACATACTAGCTCATTATCTTTTTTCAAATAGTAGCTTGCAACGTTGTGCCATATGCCACACTTATTGAAATGTTAATGGAGCTGTCTCAAAGTGCTGCTCTTTCATTCATGCTGCTCTAAGTGAATTTATTCATGGAAATTTACTGCTCTCACGCTGGATTATTCTAATGAGGGGGTTAAAGGGTGATGCACGGCGAGCATGACCTTTCTCTGCTTTGATGCAGGGGATTCCGGGTCCTGTTAGGCTCGGCCCCCATGTTTCCACTCTGTGTCCCCTTCCCTTGAGGCAGGAGATGAGATCTGGATGTAGCATGTAGCATGGACATTCTGCCAACAGCACAGCCTGTCTCGCTGCCTGGGTGTCTGCTGGTCACATGAGCACAGAGATGGGCAGAGAGGGTTGACAGACTGAGGAGCAGGTGCCAATGTGAAACATGTCTGCATGAGGTTGTGTATCCATTTGGATGTGGGGAAGGGAAATGAGCTTGAATGACACTAGGTTACTAGTGTTGACTGTGGCACTTGTGGTAATTGATCCGAGACACCATCAATAACTCAATCCCCTGTGGTTTCCAGCTATTAAAGGAAGGGAGAAAAGGTTACTGTTTTCTCTGTGATGGATGAAGCTGATTGACAGTGATACCATCTATCATGAACGTTTTCCTCCTGTGAATGACGTTCAGTCATGTATATTGCCTGTTTGAAGCCACAGGGCGGTCAGTCAATGGCCCACTATTTAAAGCTATCAGTCTTTTGATAGTGGTTGAATTTGAATTACTGAAAGAAAGGTTGCTCTGGAGGGAAAAAAATATATTTCTAGGATTTATGTAAGGACGTTGAGTGCTTTGTATTCATGTACATAATGGGTCTTGTGAATTGGATCATCATAGGAATGTTAGGCCTAAGGGTCAGATGATTATTGTGAATAGCAAGGTAAGCGTTGGCTGCAGGCTAATATACTGAACAACAATATAAACGCAACATGCAACAATTTCAATGATTTACAGTTACAGTTCAAATAAGGACATTAGTCAATTGAAATATATGAATTAGGCCCTAATCTATAGATTTTACATGACTGGGCAGGGGCACAGCCATTAGTGGGCCTGGGAGGTCATAGGCCCACCCACTTGGAAGCCAGGCACACCCACTGGGGAGCCAGGCCAACCGATCAGAATGAGTTTTTCCCCACAAAAGGGCTTTATTACAGACAGCTCTGAATCAGCTCTTATCAGCTCTGAGTACTCCTTAGAACCCCCACCCTTCCCCCGCAGATGATCTCGCAGGTTAAGAAGCCGGCTGTGGAAGGCCTGGGCTGGCGTGGTTACCTGTGCTCTGAGGTTGTGAGGTGAGTTGGACGTGCAACCAGATTCTCTAAAACGACGTTGGAAGTGGCTTATGTGTTGAAATTAACATTACATTCCCTGGCAACTACTCTGGTGGACATTCCTAGTCAGCATGCCAATTGAATTCTACCTCAAAACTTGAGACCTCTGTGACATTGTGTTGTGTGACAAAACTGCACATTTTAGAGTGGCCTTTTATTGTTCCCAGCACAAGGTGCACCTGTGTAATTATCATGCTGTTTAATCAGCTTTTTGATATGACACACCTGTCACGTGGATGGATTATCTTGGCAATGAATGAGAACTGTTCATGAAACATGGGACCAACACTTTACAAGTTGCGTTTATATTTTTGTTCAGTATGCATTGTTAGGGTTCAGGTGTTGTGAATAGCAAGATTTGTGTTAGCTGTAGGTTAAGATAATCTCAGTGTGTGAAGTGTGTCCTCTTCTCTCTGCAGGATGCCCCAACCCCATGGGTAGATAGATAGCTATCAGCTCTGAGTATGTAGGTTATGTCTCTCCACTCTGCCCCCAGCTCAGGGTCTTTTGCTATCAGCTAGGTTACCTGCTGCCTGCCGCTGTCAGCCAGGCCTCTCGCTAATAGCCATATCCTCTCTGTGGGGATGTATCCTCCCTCTGAATCTGGTGTATTCTCAGCTCCAAGGGGATGTATCCTCCCTGTGTTCCCCTCTGAATCTGGTTAATTCTCAACTCTGTGGGGATGTATCCTCCCTGTGTCCCCCTCTGGATGTTTATTCTCTCCTGTGTCCCCCTCTGAATCTGGTTTATTCTCAGGTCTGTGGGGATGTATCCTCCCTGTGGGATGTATCCTCCCTCTCAGCTCTGTGGGGATGTCCCCCTCTGAATCTGGTTTATTCTCAGGTCTGTGGGGATGTATCCTCCCTGTGTCCCCCTCTGAATCTGGTTAATTCTCAGCTCTGTGTAGATGTATCCTCCCTGTGTCCCCCTCTGAATCTGGTTTATTCTCAGGTCTGTGTGGATGTATCCTCCCTGTCCCCCCCTCTGAATCTGGTTTATTCTCAGGTCTGTGGGGATGTATCCTCCCTCTGAATCTGGTTTATTCTCAGCTCTGTGTGGATGTATCCTCCCTGTGTCCCCCTCTGAATCTGGTTTATTCTCAGGTCTGTGGGGATGTATCCTCCCTGTGTCCCCCTCTGAATCTGGTTTATTCTCAGGTCTGTGGGGATGTATCCTCCCTGTGTCCCCCTCTGAATCTGGTTAATTCTCAGCTCTGTGGGGATGTATCCTCCCTGTGTCCCCCTCTGAATCTGGTTTATTCTCAGGTCTGTGTGGATGTATCCTCCCTGTGTCCCCCTCTGAATCTGGTTAATTCTCAGCTCTGTGGGGATGTATCCTCCCTGTGTCAGCCTCTGAATCTGGTTAATTCTCAGCTCTGTGGGTATGTATCCTCCCCGTGTCCCCCTCTGAATCTGGTTTATTCTCAGCTCTGTGTGGATGTATCCTCCCTGTGTCCCCCTCTGAATCTGGTTTATTCTCAGGTCTGTGTGGATGTATCCTCCCTGTGTCCCCCTCTGAATATGGTTTATTCTCAGCTCTGTGTGGATCTATCCTCCCTGTGTCCCCCTCTGAATCTGGTTTATTCTCAGCTCTGTGTGGATTTATCCTCCCTGTGTCCCCCTATGAATCTGGTTTATTTTCAGCTCTGTGGGGATGTATCCTCCCTGTGTCCCCCTCTGAATCTGGTTAATTCTCAGCTCTGTGGGGATGTATCCTCCCTGTGTCCCCCTCTGAATCCGGTTAATTCTCAGCTCTGTGGGGATGTATCCTCCCTGTGTCCCCCTCTGAATCTGGTTAATTCTCAGCTCTGTGGGGATGTATCCTCCCTGTGTCCCCCTCTGAATCTGGTTTATTCTCAGGTCTGTGTGGATGTATCCTCCCTGTGTCCCCCTCTGAATCTGGTTTATTCTCAGCTCTGTGTGGATCTATCCTCCCTGTGTCCCCCTCTGAATCTGGTTTATTCTCAGCTCTGTGTGGATTTATCCTCCCTGTGTCCCCCTATGAATCTGGTTTATTTTCAGCTCTGTGGGGATGTATCCTCCCTGTGTCCCCCTCTGAATCTGGTTTATTCTCAGGTCTGTGGGGATGTATCCTCCCTGTGTCCCCCTCTGAATCTGGTTAATTCTCAGCTCTGTGGGGATGTATCCTTCCTGTGTCCCCCTCTGAATCTGGTTTATTCTCAGGTCTGTGGGGATGTATCCTCCCTGTGTCCCCCTCTGAATCTGGTTACTTCTCAGCTCTGTGGTGATTTATCCTCCCTGTGTCCCCCTCTGAATCTGGTTAATTCTCAGCTCTGTGGGGATGTATCCTCCCTGTGTCCCCCTCTGAATCTGGTTTATTCTCAGCTCTGTGGGGATGTATCCTCCCTGTGTCAGCCTCTGAATCTGGTTCATTCTCAGCTCTGTGGGGATGTATCCTCCCTGTGTCAACCTCTGAATCTGGTTAATTCTCAGCTCTGTGGGGATGTATCCTCCCTGTGTCCCCCTCTGAATCTGGTTAATTCTCAGCTCTGTGGGGATGTATCCTTCCTGTCCCCCCCTCTGAATCTGGTTTATTCTCAGCTCTGTGGGGATGTATCCTCCCTGTGTCAGCCTCTGAATCTGGTTAATTCTCAGCTCTGTGGGCATGTATCCTCCCTGTGTCAGCCTCTGAATCTGGTTAATTCTCAGCTCTGTGGGGATGTATCCTCCCTGTGTCAGCCTCTAAATCTGGAATGTCTGAGGGGCCAGAATATTTTAGACAATGTTGCAAGTCTGCTAGCATGAGCTTATTTTTGGTCAGGACCAGGATATTTTCTCCCTGTGGGCTGGAGTGCTTTTATTTGTTGGTTTTATGTAGGCTATTTTACATATTGGCAATGGCAATAGAAGTTACTTTTAGATTTGTATAATTTTCATTTAGATAGAATTTTGATTAATCACATGACATTGATTTAGAGATATGAATACATTATTCTAAATGAAATGTAACTGTTTCACGAAAGCATGCATATGAAAATCATAACTGGCACGCAGATCAGTAGAAATGGCACCATAACTTGGCACTCCAAATGGAAAAGGTGGCCGACCGCTGGCGTAGTGTCGGGAACAGTTTTTTGTCTTCTGGTTAGGCTATATTGATCTCTGGCTCCCTCTTTAGTAATTTGTGTCTTCATTTTTAAACGCAGTGCTTAAAGCCTCAGACAAGCTCAGTCCCAAACAAAAAATAAATCTCAAGCTCAGTAGCCTGCATATAGTTGATTTTTTTCAAACATAGGGTGTGTCTATATATGGAAAAATACATGATTAAAAATTCAGACCAATCGATTGGTTGAAAGAACAGCCCTGGATTCCTGGCTTGTGAGGACTATTCAAAGAACCATTCTCAGTCTGAGCTCTGAGGCATTCAGGCCTGCATATTGTTATCATATCCACAGTGACACATTCTGTGTGGGCAGAGGGGGCATGCCATGCTGGTAAGCTGTGGATGGTTCAGAGCTTGTTGGAGCAGGTTACTGTTTCTCCCAGCAGGCATGGGGTACCGAGATCAAGTAGCTTTGATATAGGGGCATGATGATGCTTCTGGGTGGACGCATGTGTGTATGTGACAGAGGTGGCTTGTTTTCTTTCTGAGGCAGAGGAAACACAGAGGCGGAGGAAGAGAAACTCTGAGGGCAGTAGATTGGTGAGTGGGTGACTGTTCCTGTGGATTTCAGACCAAGTCTTTGCCAAGTAATTGAACAGAAACAGTGGCTTGGTTTTGTCAAATGCTGCCCTTGAGATGAGAAGCAAAGTGGATGTTGTAGATAGTCTCTGGCCTGGGGAAAGAAAGAATGAAGAAGAAAGAGAAAGAGATAATGGAAGAGATAAAGGGAATAAACATGACGTTGTGTTGAGGGTGAGCAGTGTATGCTGCTGTCAGGTCCATTACTTAGCCCTGGCCCTGGGCCTGGGGCCTGGGTCTACTGCTTGGGTCTGGGCTACCTGGTGGGGTAGCAGGAGATCTGGACCTGCCTAGTTGGGGAATGAGAGATCCCTGTGCGCTGCCCGTGGCAACTCAACAGGGCTGGAAAAGGTATGTCAAGTTGTATTCCTTCATTTTGTTGAGGGAAATGTTATTTCTGCATGCGAGCGAGGCTCTCCGTTAAATAGAGAGGGATTCAGTGGAGCACAGTGGTCAGGCTAGGGATGGGTGCTCTATGTCAGGAAGGCTGACCTGTGTGTGTGTGTGTGTGTGTGTGTGTGTGTGTGTGTGTGTGTGTGTGTGTGTGTGTGTGTGTGTGTGTGTGTGCGTGCGTGCGTGCGTGCGTGCGTGTGTGTGTGTGTTGCACGGGGCCATGCAACAGGGTCAGACTGGACGCACGTTACAGTAACAGTTCAGACCTCCACTGTGGACATTGTCTCCTAGACAACTGAGCTCCTGTCAAATGAATGATCCAACACAGGCTCTTAGAGAGAGCAAACACAGCATTTCAGCATGTCTGAATCAGTCAGTCTGTCTCTGTCAGACACAATGAAGTACACCCCTGTCTGTCTACTGCTACTCAGCTGCAATCGGAATGCAGACCTCTAAATGCGGTCAAACAGAGCTCATTAGTGGTCCATTGTGTGTTTCTAGTGGCACGCTGTGTGTACAAGTCTCTTGGTCATTCTATAGTAGCTCTGGGGGTATTTATCCAGATCAGATTTTACTAGGAGGGATTTCTCAGTTTCCATTAGAACAGAAAAACTGTTTTTTTTTCAAGGACTGCGGCATATATCTGTCAATGTGAGGGGATATAGAGGGAGTATGATAGCAACCTCACCTTAAAACTAATGTATCACTCCTCATTGTCCAGACTATATTTCCACATCTCGGTGTGATTCAGCACTGGCTCAGGTTATCACCGAGCTTCTGCTCCAATTTCAGCTCCTTCACTCCTGAGCAGCTTTAACTACAGAGAGAGCCCAGCTGAGAGCACAGCCCCTGTCGTGGGAAGGGAAGGAGTGAAGGGTGGATGGATGGGTGACGGAGCTCTGTTTGTCCTCTCCTGCTCTCCGTCCCCATGCCTTTTCTGTATTGACATACACTACAATCAGAAAGTATTCCGACCCCTACACTTTTTACACATTTTGGTATGTTACAGCCTTATTCTTAAATGTATTAAATCGTTTCTTTCCCCTCATCAATCTACATACATACCCCATAATGACAAAGCAAAAACAGGTTTGTATAAATGTTTGCAATTTTATTTAAATATTACATTCACATAAGTATTCAGACCGTTTACTCAGTACTTTGTTGAAGCACCTCTGGCAGCGATTACAGCCTTGTGTCTTCTTGGGTATGACGCTACAACCTTAGTACACCTGTATTTGGGGAGTTTCTCCAATTCTTCTCTGCAGATCCTCTCAAGGTCTGTCAGGGTGGATGCTGAGCGTTGCTGCACAGCTATTTTCAAGTCTCTCCAGAGATTTTTGATCGGGTTCAAGTCTGAGCTCTGGCTGGGCCACTCAGGGACATTCAGAGACTTGTCCCGAAACCACTCCTGCATTGTCTTTTCAGTGTGGTTAGGGTTATTGGCCTGTTGGAAAGTGAACCTTCGCCCCCAGTCTGAGGTCCTGAGCGTTCTGGAGCAGGTTTTCATCAAGGATCTCTCCATTCTTCTCTGTTTATCTCTGAATTTAGATTCTCATAGCAAAGGCTCTGAATATTTATGTAAATGTCTGTTTTATCTGTTTAAATTGTTTAACTTGGGTCAAACATTTCGGGTAGCCTTCCACATGCTTTCCACAATAAGTTGAGCGAATTTTGGCCCATTCCTCCTGACAGAGCTGGTGTAACTGAATCAGGTTTGCAGGCCTCCTTGCTCGCACACACTTTTTCACTTCTGCCCACACATTTTCTATGGGATTGATGTCAGGACTTTGTGATGGCCACTCTAATATCTTGACTTTGTTGTCCTTAAGCCATTTTGCCACAACTTTGGAAGTATGCTTGGGGTTATTGTCCATTTGGAAGACCCATTTGCGACCAAGCTTTATTTCCTGACTGATGTCTTGACACGTTGCTTCAATAAATCCACATACTTGCCATCTATTTTGTGAAGTGCACCAGTCCCTCCTGCAGCAAAGCACCCCGCATGATGCTGCCACTCCTGGGCTTCACGGTTGGGATGGTGTTCTTCGGCATGAAAGCCTCCTCCTTTTTACTCCAAACATAACGATGGTCATTATGGAACATAGTTCTATTTTTGTTTCATCAGACCAGAGGACATTCCTCCAAAAAGTACGGTCTTCGTCCCCATGCGCAGTGGCAAACCGTAGTCTGGCTTTTTTTATGGCGGTTTTGGAGCAGTGGCTTCTTCCTTACTGAGTGGCCTTTCAGGTTATGTCGATATAGGACTCGTTTTACTGGGGATAAAGATACTTTGTACTTGTTTCCTCCAGCATCGTCACATGGTCCTTTGCTGTTGTTCTAGGATTGATTTGCACTTTTCGCACCAAAGTACATTAATCTCTAGGAGACAGAACACATCTCTTTCCTGAGCTGTATGATGGCTGCGTGGTCCCATGGTGTTTATACTTGTGTACTACTGTTTGTACAGATGAACATGGTGCTTTCAGGCATTTGGGAATTGCTCCCAAGGATGAACCAGACTTGTGGAGGTCTACTAGTTTTTTCTGAGGTCTTGAATGATTTCTTTTGATTTTCCCATGATGTCAAGCAAAGAGGCACTGGGTTTGAAGGTAGGCCTTGAAATACATCCACAGGTACACCTCCAATTGACTCAAATGATGTCAATTTGCCTATCAGAAGCTTCTAAAGCCATGACATAATTTTCTGGAATTTTCCAAGCTGTTTAAAGGCACAGTGAACTTAGGGTATGTAAACTTCTGACCCACTGGAATTGTGATACAGTGAGTTCTAAGTGAAATAGTCTGTCTGTAAACAATTGTTGGAAAAATGACTTGTGTCATTCACAAAGTAGATGTCCTAACCGACTTGCCAAAACTATAGTTTGTTTAACAAGACATTTGTGGAATATTTGAAAAACAAGTTTTAATGACGCCAACCTAAGTGTATGTAAACTTCCAACTTCAACTGTATCTTTATTCACAAAGCTCCCAAATCGTCTGTTCTGTTGTCATGCAAATGGACTTCAACTTCAAACTCCATGCCACAGTCATGGCAAACAAATAGTGTCTACCTCTAGAGAACTGGAGTTCTGAATAGTCATCTGTATCCTATGTATGTCAAACTATACTGTATGAGTTTACATTTTCCTTGTTTGTCTGAATGGCCAAATTATACGTTGATATACAGTATGTTCTCTGTTGAATGAAAAATGTAATATTGGTCTCTCTGGTCTCTGTGGATGATATGTGGATCCGAAGGGACAGCCTCTGTGTCATTGTACAGCAGCAGTAAACGTCAGCTTTCAATGCCTGTCTGCCTTCACCTCTCAGAGGAAACGACTGTAAGTTATGTGGAGGAATGTTTTCACTGAAAACAGTAGCGAGAGTAACCCATAAAACAAAATGGAAAGTGTGTGTGTGTGTTTTCCAGTATTGCTCTTCCCCTGCCTCCCTTACAATTGATAATAATCTTTACTTGCATAAATGTTATTAGGAGTATATGGCCTTAAATCATAAGGCATTAACAGTGTGTTCTATAGCTGCCTCCATATGTTGACGCAGACCCTTTGTTTTTACCCCTTCTGAGTGATACTTCTTCATCCCCCTTTTACACTGCATTTGGAAAGTAATTCAGACCCCGTGACTTCAGATCCACATTTTGTTACTTTACAGCCTTATTCTAAAATGGATCATTGTTTTTGTGTTTCTCATCCATCTACACACAATACCCCAAAATGACAAAGCAAAAACAGTTTTTTAGAAATGTTTACAATTTTATTTTAAAAAAAAAACGGAAATATCACATTTACATAAGTATTCAGACCCTTTACTCAGTACTTTGTTGAAACACCTTGGGTAGCGATTACAGCCTTGAGTCTTCTTGGGTATGACACTACAAGCTTGGCACACTTGTATTTGGGGAGTGTCTCCCATTCTTCTCTGCAGATCCTCTCAAGCTCTGTCAGGTTGGATGGGAGCATTGCTGCACAGCTATTTTCATGTCTATCCAGAGATTTTTGATCGGGTTCATGTCCGGACTCTGGGCCACTCAAGGTCATTCAGAGACTTGTCCCAAAGCCAATCCTGTGTTGTCTTGGCTGTGTGCTTAGGGTCGTTGTCCTGTTGGAAGGTGAACCTTTGCCCCAGTCTGAGGTCCTAAGCACTCTGTAGCAGGTTTTCATCAAGAATCTCTATGTACTTTGCTGACCAGTTTCCCAGTCCCTGAAAAAAGAATCCGCACAGCATGATGCTGCCACCATCAAGCTTCATTGTAGGGATCGTGCCAGGTTTCCTCCAGATATTACGCATGGCATTCAGGCCAAAGACATCAATCTTCTTTTCATCAGACCAGATAAGTGTCCTTTAGGTGCCTTTTGGCCAACTCCAAGCGTGCTGTCATGAGCCTTTTACTTCCGTCTGGCCACTCAGGCTTGATTGGTGGAGTGCTGCAGAGATGGGTGTTCTTCCCGGAAGGTTCTACCATCTCCACAGAGGAACCCCGGTGCTCTGTCAGAGTGACCATCGTTTTCTTGGTCACCTCCCTGACCAATGCCCTTCTTCCCGATTTCTCAGTTTGGCCAGGCAGCCAGCTCTAGGAAATGTCTTGGTCTTTTTTTTAGTTAATCCACTTAAGAATAAGGCTGTAATAAATAATAATAATAATAAAATGTGGAAAAAGTCAAGGAGTCTGAATAATTTCCGAATGCACTGTCCCTCTTGTTGATGACTGTCCCCATTAAATGAGTGGATTCGGCTATTTTAGACACACCTATTGCTGACAGGTGTATAAAATCGAGCACACAGCCATGCAATCGCAATAGACAAACATTGGCAGTAGAATGGCCTTACTGAAGAGCTCAATGACTTTCAACGTCATAGGATGCCACCTTTCCAACAAGTCAGTTTGTCAAATTTCTGCCCTGCTAGAGCTGCCCCTGTTGACTATAAGTGCTGTTTTTGTGAACTGGAAATGTCTAGGAGCAACAATGGCTCAGCCATGAAGTGTTAGGCCACACAATCTTACAGAACGGGACCGTTGAGTGCTGAAGCGCGTACCATATAAAAATCATCCTCAGTTGCAACACTCACGACCGAGTTCCAAACTGCCTCTGGAAGCAATGTCTGTGCAAGAACTGTTCATCAGAAGCTTAATGAAATTTGTTTCCATGGCCGAGCAGCCGCACACAAGCCTAAGATCAACATGCTCAATGCCAAGCATCGGAAATCTCGCCGCCATTGGTCTCTGGAGCAGTGGAAACGCGTTCTCTGGAGTAATGAATCACGCTTCACCATATTGCAGTCTGACGGACAAATCAGCATTTGGTGGATGCCAGGACAACGCTACCTGCCCAAATGCAAAGTGGAAATGGTAAAGTTTGGTGGAAGAGGAATGATGGTCTGGGGCTGTTTTTCATGGTTTGGGGTAGGTCCCTTAGTTCCAGTGAAGGGAAATCTTAATGCTACTGCATACAATGACATTCTAGACAATCTTGTGCTTCCAACTTTGTGGCAACAGTTTGGGGAAGACCCTTTCCTGTTTCAGAATGACAATGCCTCTGTGCACAAAGCGAGGGCCATACAGAAATGGTTTGTCGATCGGTGTGGAAGAACTTGACTGGCCTGCATAGAGCCCTGACTTCTACTCCACCGAACACCTTTGGGATTGATTGGAACACAGACTGCGAGCCAGGCCTAATTGCTCAACATCAGTGCCCGACCTCACTAATGCTCTTGTGACTGAATGGAAGCAAGTCCTTGCAGCAATGTTCCAACATCTAGTAGAAAGCCTTCCCAGAAGAATGGAGGCTGTTATAGCGGCAAAGGGAGGACCAACTCCATGTTAATGCCCATGATTTTGGAATGAGATGTTTGACGAGCTGGTGTCCACATCCATGTAGTGTATGTGATATACAGTGTGAGAAGGCATTGAGCTATAGGAAATGAACAGAGAGAGGGGCCAGGCCTGAGAACTCTTTCTTTGCTGCTCTATTCAATTTATGTAATGCCAGAATTTCTTCTTCCACTGTACGCTGCCAACACCCTCTCCTAATCCCCTTCCTCCTCATTCCCCTTTCCTCTCTATTTCTCTCTCTCTCTCTCTCTCTCTCTCTCTCTCTCTCTCTCTCTCTCTCTCTCTCTCTCTCTCTCTCTCTCTCTCTCTCTCTCTCTCTCTCTCTCTCTCTCTCTCTCTCTCTCTCTCTATATATATATATATATATATATATATATATATATATATATATATATTTCCCTCTCTCCTGCTCTCCTCACTCACTCTCAATCCCTCTCTATGTCTCTCTATTTCTATCCCTTTCTCTCTTTTTCTCCCACCTATCTCTCTCAATTTATTTTATTTCCATCACTCTGGTTCTCTCATAGTTGGTTCGTTGGTTGGATGTGAGTTGTGCTGGTGTAGAAGGGCATGAGTGGAGGAGATGAAAGCGTGGGTTACACAACCCTTTTAGCTAGCTTTAATGTGTCTCATCCCTTTACGACGGTGCACACATCACCAGGATTAGGGTGTCAGGAAGACCAGACAGACAGGGGCTGACGAGCCGCATAGGGGATTCGCCATGGCTCATCTACACGTACTCAACACACACATGAACACACGCACGCATGCACACACACACGCACACACCCTGGTATGGCAAAGGAGAAATCAACAAGAATCCAGTCTCAGATGTATGGGTCATATTATAAGCCCCACATATATCCACTCATCACTTTCTGGAGGAGAGTTTGTCCTTTGCTGTCACAGTGTGAATGACTTGAACCCAATATAGCCTTTTCACTGTGCTGACATTCAAATGGATTTACAGATGTGTTTAGTACCAGCAAGCCTATGATGAGGCCAAGTTTTAGCTTGTCTCTCAATTCTCTGATCCCCTCTCCCCTTTCTTTGCTGAGAGTGTTGCCCACAGAGAGAGAGAGAGAGAGAGATAGTATATCACAAAAGTGAGTACACCCCTCACATTTTTGTAAATATTTGAGTATATCTTTTCATGTGACAACACTGAAGAAATGACACTTTACTACAATGTAAAGTAGTGAGTGTACAGCTTGTATAACATTGTACATTTGCTGTCCCCTCAAAATAACTCAACACACAGCCATTAATGTCTAAACCGCTGGCAACAAAAGTGAGTACACCCCTAAGTGAAAATGATCAAATTGGGCCCAAAGTGTCAATATTTTGTGTGGCCACCATCATTTTCCAGCACTGCCTTAACCCTCTTGGGCATGGAGTTCACCAGAGCTTCACAGGTTGCCACTGGAGTCCTCTTCCACTCCTCCATGATGACATCACGGAGCTGATGGATGTTAGAGACCTTGCACTCCTCCACCTTCCGTTTGAGGATGCCCCACAGATGCTCAAAAGGGTTTAGGTCCGGAGACATGCTTGGCCAGTCCATCACCTTTACCCTCAGCTTCTTTAGCAAGGCAGTGGTCGTCTTGGAGGTGTGTTTGGGGTCGTTATCATGTTGGAATACTGCCCTGCGGCCCAGTCTCCGAAGGGTGGGGATCATGCTCTGCTTCAGTATGTCACAGTACATGTTGGCATTTATGATTCCCTCAATGAACTGTAACTCCCCAGTGCCGGCAGCACTCATGCAGCCCCAGACCATGACAATCCCACCACCAAGCTGGACTGTAGGCAAGGCACACTTGTCTTTGTTCTCCTCACCTGGTTGCCACCACACACGCTTGACACCATCTGGACCAAATAAGTTTATCTTGGTCTCATCAGACCACAGGACATGGTTCCAGTAATCCATGTCCTTAGTCTGCTTGTCTTCAGCAAACTGTTTGTGGGCTTTCTTATGCATCATCTTTAGAAGAGGCTTCCTTCTGGGACGACAGCCATGCAGACCAATTTGATGCAGTGTACGGCGTATGGTCTGAGCACTGACAGGCTGACCCCCCACCCCTTCAACCTCTGCAGCAATGCTGGCAGCACTCATACGTCTCTTTCCCAAAGACAACCTCTGTATATGATGCTGAGAACGTGCACTCAACTTCTTTGGTCGACCATGGCGAGGCCTGTTCTGAGTGGAACCTGTCCAGTTAAACCGCTGTATGGTCTTAGCCACCGTGCTGCAGCTCAGTTTCAGCAATCTTCTTATAGTCCAGGCCATCTTTATGTAGAGCAACAATTATTTTTTTCAAATCCTCAGAGAGTTGTTTGCCATGAGGTGCCATGTTGAACTTCCAGTGACCAGTCAGTATGAGGGAGTGTGAGAGCGATGACACCAAATTTAACACCTGTTTCCCATTCACACCTGAGACCTTGTAACACTAACGAGTCACATGACACCGGGGAGGGAAAAGGGCTAATTGGGCCCAATTTGGACATTTTCACCTAGGGGTGTACTCACTTTTGTTGCCAGCGATTTAGACATTAATGTCTGTGTGTTGAGTTATTTTGAGGGGACAGCAAATTTACACTGTTATACACTCACTACTTTACGTTGTAGCAAAGTGTCATTTCATCAGTGTTGTCACATGAAAAGATATACTCAAATATATACAAAAATGTGAGGGGTGTACTCACTTTTGTGATATACTGTATATATCAGTTTCATGCTGCCAGTATAACCAGGGGCTTTAGCTGGGTGAGGGTGCACCGGTACTCAGGTAACCAGGTTTCCAAACATCAGGTGGATTCATATATATGTGTGTGCAGCATGTGTTTGCCATGGGACTGTTTTTTAGGAGAAGAGGAATGATTTATCTGCTTCATCTGAAATGAAGATGTAATTCAGATCATTCTCTGAGGGAGGAATAGGAATTCCTGTAGCGTCTAGAAACAAGTGGGGTTAGCAGTGTGTTTGTGGTGTATGTATTGTGGGGGTATTTATGATTCTCAGCTAATCCATGTATGCTGATTCGTACATACAGACTCTTACCATATCTTTGTTTTATTGGATTTACCTCACGTCAGTTTACATGTCGGTGGATGGGCTTAATGGCTGCTGGTCTCTCTCTCTCTCTCTCTCTCTCTCTCTCTCTCTCTCTCGAGACCCCAGTGCAGAGAGAGATTGCATGGAGGAGGAAAAAAGATGGACCAAGGCAGGGAGGCTGGGGGAGGGAGAGGTCAGGACAGAGATTGTGAGAATGCGAGGATTGGAGCTCTGTTGGGATTTGAACACATCTGAATCCAAAGGGGAAGGAAGGTGAGGTTTGGTATCCATATATGCAGGTTTTTCTCATCTCCAAGCCCTGGGATATTTTAGTCTATGCAGTCAGGGTTAGGTCTGAGTTTAAATTCATGTATTTGAAGCACTGAAAGCACCCCTACCACAGACAGTTGAGTTGAGATTTCTCAGTGTTTTTTGTTCTCTGCTAGGAATATGTGCTGTGCCAGTGTCCTAGTCATCCCAGCAAGATTGCTGCCATCATATAACACTCTGAAAGCATAGTACAACCTGTAATATCAGGGTTTGCACTGCATGCACATTGTCTCTCTCTCTCTCTTCCTCACTTCCTCCCTCCTCCTCCTCCTCCCTTTCTCTGTGGTGTGGTGATGACCTGCATATGGCATAACACACCACAGAGAGCACCCTCCCTGGTATTTTATTTATTTATTTATTTCACCTTTATTTAACCAGGTAGGCAAGTTGAGAACAAGTTCTCATTTACAATTGCGACCTGGCCAAGATAAAGCAAGCAGTTTGACACATTCAACGACACAGAGTTACACATGGAGTAAAACAAACATACAGTCAATAATACAGTATAAACAAGTCTATATATATACGATGTGAGCAAATGAGGTGAGATAAGGGAGGTAAAGGCAAAAAAGGCCATGGTGGCAAAGTAAATACAATATAGCAAGTAAAACACTGGAATGGTAGATCTGCAATGGAAGAAATGTGCAAAGTAGAAATAAAAATAATGGGGTGCAAAGGAGCAAAATAAATACATTAATTAAATACAGTAGGGAAAGAGGTAGTTGTTTGGGCTAAATTATAGGTGGGCTATGTACAGGTGCAGTAATATGTGAGCTGCTCTGACAGTTGGTGCTTAAAGCTAGTGAGGGAGATAAGTGTTTCCAGTTTCAGAGATTTTTGTAGTTCGTTCCAGTCATTGGCAGCAGAGAACTGGAAGGAGAGGCGGCCAAAGAAAGAATTTGTTTTGGGGGTGACTAGAGAGATATACCTGCTGGAGCGTGTGCTACAAGTGGGAGATGCTATGGTGACCAGCGAGCTGAGATAAGGGGGGACTTTACCTAGCAGGGTCTTGTAGATGACATGGAGCCAGTGGGTTTGGCGACGAGTATGAAGCGAGGGCCAGCCAGCGAGAGCGTACAGGTCGCAATGGTGGGTAGTATATGGGGCTTTGGTGACAAAACGGATTGCACTGTGATAGACTGCATCCAATTTGTTGAGTAGGGTATTGGAGGCTATTTTCTAAATGACATCGCCAAAGTCGAGGATTGATAGGATGGTCAGTTTTACAAGGGTATGTTTGGCAGCATGAGTGAAGGATGCTTTGTTGCGAAATAGGAAGCCAATTCTAGATTTAACTTTGGATTGGAGATGTTTGATATGGGTCTGGAAGGAGAGTTTACAGTCTAACCAGACACCTAAGTATTTGTACTTGTCCACGTATTCTAAGTCAGAGCCGTCCAGAGTAGTGATGTTGGACAGTAACCACAGCACCCAGCCAGAGAGTAGTCTCCAGGGAGCATCATTAGAGAAGCATGCTACCCTGCTCATGCTCTGTTTCTGAAAACACATGCTGACCAAGGCTGATTCCTCTGATTATGCTGAATAAACAAAATAATAAGGTTTACCGAATTGACTTATAAAATGTGCAGTTTACATGAATATTGCATATAAATCTTGTAGATTTGACTAATATTGTAACTACAAAAAAATACCAGAGTGGTGTCATTTACATAGTTGGTGAAATATTGTGTCATTTACATAGTTGGTGAAATATTGTGTCATTTACATAGTTGGTGAAATATTGTGTCATTTACATAGTTGGTGAAATATTGTGTCGTTTACATAGTTGGTGAAATATTGTGTCATTTACATAGTTGGTGAAATATTGTGTCATTTACATACTTGGTGAAATATTGTGTCATTTACATAGTTGGTGAAATATTGTGTCATTTACATAGTTGGTGAAATATTGTGTCATTTACATACTTGGTGAAATATTGTGTCATTTACATAGTTGGTGAAATATTGTGTCGTTTACATAGTTGGTGAATTATTGTGTCATTTACATAGTTGGTGAAATATTGTGTCATTTACATAGTTGGTGAAATATTGTGTCGTTTACATAGTTGGTGAAATATTGTGTCATTTACATAGTTGGTGAAATATTGTGTCATTTACATAGTTGGTGAAATATTGTGTCATTTACATAGTTGGTGAAATATTGTGTCGTTTACATAGTTGGTGAAATATTGTGTCATTTACATAGTTGGTGAAATATTGTGTCATTTACATACTTGAAATATTGTGAAATAGTTGTGTCATTTACATAGTTGGTGAAATATTGTGTCATTTACATAGAAATATTTGTCATTTACATAGTTGGTGAAATATTGTGTCATTTACATAGTTGGTGAAATATTGTGTCATTTACATAGTTGGTGAAATATTGTGTCGTCATTTACATAGTTGGTGAATTATTGTGTCATTTACATAGTTGGTGAAATATTGTGTCATTTACATAGTTGGTGAAATAATTTACATAGTTGGTGAAATATTGTGTCATTTACATAGTTGGTGAAATATTGTGTCATTTACATAGTTGGTGAAATATTGTGTCGTTTACATACTTGGTGAAATATTGTGTCATTTACATAGTTGGTGAAATATTGTGTCGTTTACATAGTTGGTGAATTATTGTGTCATTTACATAGTTGGTGAAATATTGTGTCGTTTACATAGTTGGTCGTTTACATAGTTGGTGAAATATTGTGTCGTTTACATAGTTGGTGAAATATTGTGTCATTTACATAGTTGGTGAAATATTGTGTCATTTACATAGTTGGTGAAATATTGTGTCATTTACATAGTTGGTGAAATATTGTGTCATTTACATAGTTGGTGAAATATTGTCATTTACATAGTTGGTGAAATATTGTGTCATTTACATAGTTGGTGAAATATTGTGTCATTTACATAGTTGGTGAAATATTGTGTCGTTTACATAGTTGGTGAAATATTGTGTCGTTTACATGAAATATTGTGTCATTTACATAGTTGGTGAAATATTGTGTCATTTACATAGTTGGTGAAATATTGTGTCGTTTACATAGTTGGTGAAATATTGTTCATTTACATAGTTGGTGAAATATTGTGTCGTTTACATAGTTGGTGAAATATTGTGTCATTTACATAGTTGGTGAAATATTGTGTCGTTTACATAGTTGGTGAAATATTGTGTCGTTTACATAGTTGGTGAAATATTGTGTCATTTACATAGTTGGTGAAATATTGTGTCATTTACATAGTTGGTGAAATATTGTGTCATTTACATAGTTGGTGAAATATTGTGTCATTTACATAGTTGGTGAAATATTGTGTCATTTACATAGTTGGTGAAATATTGTGTCATTTACATAGTTGGTGAAATATTGTGTCATTTACATAGTTGGTGAAATATTGTGTCGTTTACATAGTTGGTGAAATATTGTGTCATTTACATAGTTGGTGAAATATTGTGTCGTTTAATAGTTGGTGAAATATTGTGTCATTTACATAGTTGGTGAAATATTGTGTCGTTTACATAGTTGGTGTTGGTTTACATAGTTGGTGAAATATTGTGTCATTTACATAGTTGGTGAAATATTGTGTCATTTACATAGTTGGTGAAATATTGTGTCGTTTACATAGTTGGTGAAATATTGTGTCATTTACATAGTTGGTGAAATATTGTGTCGTTTACATAGTTGGTGAATTATTGTGTCATTTACATAGTTGGTGAAATATTGTGTCGTTTACATAGTTGGTGAAATATTGTGTCGTTTACATAGTTGGTGAAATATTGTGTCATTTACATAGTTGGTGAAATATTGTGTCATTTACATAGTTGGTGAAATATTGTGTCATTTACATAGTTGGTGAAATATTTGTGTCATAGTTGGTGTTTACATAGTTGGTGAAATATTGTGTCATTTACATAGTTGGTGAAATATTGTGTCATTTACATAGTTGGTGAAATATTGTGTCATTTACATAGTTGGTTTACATAGTTGGTGAAATATTGTGTCGTTTACATAGTTGGTGAAATACATAGTTGGTGAAATATTGTGTCGTTTACATAGTTGGTGAAATATTGTGTTTCATAGTTGGTGAAATATTGTGTCGTTTACATAGTTGGTGAAATATTGTGTCGTTTACATAGTTGGTGAAATATTGTGTCGTTTACATAGTTGGTGAAATATTGTGAAATATTGTGTAATTTACATAGTTGGTGAAATATTGTGTCCTTTACATAGTTGGTGAAATATTGTGTCGTTTACATAGTTGGTGAAATATTGTGTCGTTTACATAGTTGGTGAAATATTGTGTCGTTTACATAGTTGGTGAAATATTGTGTCGTTTACATAGTTGGTGAAATATTGTGTCGTTTACATAGTTGGTGAAATATTGTGTCGTTTACATAGTTGGTGAAATTCGTTTACATAGTTGGTGAAATATTGTGTCGTTTACATAGTTGGTGAAATATTGTGTCGTTTACATAGTTGGTGAAATATTGTGTTTCATAGTTTTACATAGTTGGTGAAATATTGTGTCGTTTACATAGTTGGTGAAATATTGTGTCGTTTACATAGTTGGTGAAATATTGTGTCATTTACATAGTTGGTGAAATAGTGTGTTGTTTACATAGTTGGTGAAATATTGTGTAATTTACATAGTTGGTGAAATATTGTGTCGTTTACATAGTTGGTGAAATATTGTGTCGTTTACATAGTTGGTGAAATATTGTGTCGTTTACATAGTTGGTGAAATATCCAACTCATCAGATGGATGAGTGAGGAAGATTGTTTGTTTTAGTACTGCCCATATGTAGCTTGTTTTTGGTTGCAGGTACGGCTGAATAATTGCAACATTTAGTTGGAGCTAAGTCTTAAAGTAATGATGGACTGTTGTTTCTCTTTTCTTATTTGAGCTGTTCTTGCCAAAATATGGACTTGGTCTTTTACCAAATAGGGCTATCTTCTGTATAACACTCTACCTTGTCACACCACAACTGATTAACTCAAACGCATTAAGAAGGAAATAAATTCCACAAATTAACTTTTAACAAGGCATGCCTGTTAATTGAAATGCATTCCAGGTGGACTACCTCATGGAGCTGGTTGAGAGAATGCCAAGAGTGTGCAAAGCTGTCATCAAGGGAAAAGGTGGCTACTTTGAAGAATCTAAAATCTAAAATATATTTTGATTTGTTTAACACATTTTCGGTTACTACATGATTCCATATGTGTTGTTTCATAGTTTTGATGTATTCACTATTATTCGACAATGTACAACATTGTAAAAATAAAGGAAAACCCTTGATAAGTAGGTGTGTCCAAACTTTTGACTGGTACTATGTATATTTCAAATAATATACAGTGCATTCGGAAAGTATTCAGGCCCCTTCCCTTCCCTTTCCACATTTTGTTACATTACAGCCTTATTCTAAAAGGTATTAAATAAAACATTTTCCCCATCACTCTACACAATAGCAAAGGTTTTTAGAAATGTTTTTAGAAATGTTTGCAAATGTATATATAAAAAAAAACGGATGCCTGATTTATGAGACTCAAATTTGCATGTTGTTTTCAATGATCATCTTGAGATGTTTCTACAACTTGGAGTCCACCTGTGTTAAATTCAATTGATTAGACATGATTTGGAAAGGCACACACCTGTCTATATAAGGTCCCACAGTGCAAGTCAGAGCAAAAACCAAGCCATGAGGTCGAAGACAGGATTGTGTTGACGCACAGATCTGGAGAAGGGTACAAACATTTTTCTGCGGCATTGAAGGTTCCCAAGAACACAGTGGCCTCCATCATTCTTAAATGGAATAAATTTGGAACCACCAAGGCTCTTCCTAGAGCTCGCCACCCGGCCAAACTAAGCAATCGGGGGAGAAGGGCATTGGTCAGGGAGGTGACCAAGAATGTGATGGTCACTCTGACAGAGCTCCAGAGTTCCTTTGGGGAGATAGGAGAACCTTCCAAAAGAACAACCATCTCTGCGGCAATCCACCAATCAGGCCCTTATTGTAGCCAGACGAAAGCCACTCCTCAGTTAAAGGCACATGACAGCCCGCTTGGAGTTTGCCAAAAGGCACCTAAAGTACTCTCAGACCATGAGAAACAAAATTCTCTGGTCTGATGAAACCAAGATTAAACTATTTAGCCTGAATGCTATGCGTCACGTCTGGAGGAAACCTGCCACCATCCCTATGGTAAAGCATTGAGGTGGCAGCATCATGCTGTGGGGATGTTTTTCAGCGGCAGGGACTGGGAGACTAGTCAGGATCGAGGGAAAGATGAACAGAGCAAAGTACAGAGAGATCCTTGATGAAAACCTGCTCCACAGCGCTCAGATTGGGGCGACGTTTCACCTTCCAACAGGACAATGAACCAAAGCACACAGCTAAGACAACGCAGGTGTAGCTTCGGGACAAGTCTCTGAATGTCTGAGTGGCCCAGCCAGAGCCCGGACTTGAACCCAATCTAACATCTCTGGAGAGACCTGAAAATAGCTGTGCGGCGATGCTCCCCATCTAACCTGACAGCGCTTGAGAGGATCTACAGAGAAGAATGGGATAAACTCCCCAAATACATTACATTTACATTTAAGTCATTTAGCAGACGCTCTTATCCAGAGCGACTTACAAATTGGTGCATTCACCTTATGACATCCAGTGGAACAGTCACTTTACAATAGTGCATCTAAATCTTAAAGGGGGGGGGGTGAGAGGGATTACTTATCCTATCCTAGGTATTCCTTAAAGAGGTGGGGTTTCAGGTGTCTCCGGAAGGTGGTGATTGACTCCGCTGTCCTGGCGTCGTGAGGGAGTTTGTTCCACCATTGGGGGGCCAGAGCAGCGAACAGGTGTGCCAAGCTTGTAGCGTCATACCCAAGAGGCTGTAATCACTGCCAAAGGTGCTTCAACAATGTACTGAGTAAAGGGTTTGAATACTTGTGTAAATGTGATATTTCCTTTTTTAGACACTTGCCCAAAAATCAAAAAACATGTTTTTGCTTTTACAGTATGGGGTATTGTGTGCAGATTGATTAGGGGGGGGATAATTTGATCAATTTTAGAATAAGGCTGTAACGTAACAAAATGTGGAAAAAGTCAAGGAGTCTGAATACTTTCAGAATGTACTGTGTATATTTACAAAAAATATATATGGGTATTGGAAATGATGCACACAATTACACTGATAGAGGCCACAAAAAGGCTGATCTACCCTCAACAACAAAAAAACGGAGAGATAAAATTAATAAATATTGTGCGTCGTAAGAAGTGGACCAAGGTGCAGCGTGGTTAGCGTACATATTCCTTTTTATTAGAATGTCAACAACAAAACCAATAAACAATACAAAACGACCGTGAAGCTTAACAGGGCTATGATGTCTCTAACAAAGTTAACTACCCACACTGAAACGAGGGAAAAAGGGCTACCTAAGTATGATTCTCAACGATAGACAGCACCGATAGACAGCTGTCCTTGATTGAGAACCATACCCGGCCAAAACAAAGAAATACCAAAACATAGAAAATAGAACATAGAATGCCCACCCAAATCACACTCTGACCGAACCAAAATAGAGACATAAAAAGCTCTCTAAGGTCAGGGCGTGACATTGTGTTATTTCTAAGCATCCAAAATGATGGTTTTTGTAGCTGTAGTTTCAACATACTGTAGTTCTCAGACATTCACCATGGCACGGCCTTGCCAACGCATCTGTGTTATGCCATAAAATGAAGTGGCCAAGCTGTAAAGTATAGTGTAGGCTGTGATTTATGTAGCTTAATGTACAGTACATGTGTATTTGCAGTAGAGGGGTAACTGTAGTGCTCTCTGAGGGAGGAAGCAGGCAGGCTGTGCTGAGAGAAAGACTGTGAAGGGATAGTTTTTTGTTTGTTGCCAAGACGAGTCATACTGTACTTAATGCAGTCTCTACCTCCCTACAGGACATGGGTTTGATGTCTCGGTACCCCTGTAGTTTAGGCTCGGGATCTTTTTATGTAGAAAGAGGTAGGGGGTGCAGTGTATGGAGGGGAAGTGGGGGGTATAGTATGTGGTGAAGTTTCGTGGGGCCCAGGGTTGAAACATTTCTCTCTTGGCCAATGTGCTTTACTGCCTCTCCCCAACCCTCCAATCAAAATACAGGGTTTATTTATTTAAACTGAGGTGCCAAGTCTGTCAAAAAGTCTACCCACTGGTCAAGCAGAGCAGACCACCAGTTCCCCAGTCCTCAAGTCCTGATGAGAACAGTTTTGCAGGGGAAAATAAACACTGCTAGATCAATGGGTCGTGTGTGTGTGTGTGTGTGCGTGCATGTGCGCAAGCTTGTGTGTCTCTCTCTGTGTTTGACTGGGTGGGGATGTTAATGTGGAGTTGTACAGCTAGTTTGGAGAGCAGTAGATTGGCCACTGATTGCTTTGGGCTCTAGTTCAATCAGGCTGTGAGGAACCCTTTTCCCTCCCCCTCCTTGAGTTATTTGGCAGTATGACCGGTGGCACCATGTCAGCACCGACTGGTGCAGCACACAGCCATGCAGGGAGGCCATCTGCTAGTGGGACACAAGATGGTACTGGAACATGGTGCGCTATAGGCACAAGGAAAACACTAGGAAGACGCAGGGAACAGTACACTATAGACACAGGGAACAGTACACTATAGACACAGGGAACAGTATACTATAGACACAGTGAAGACACAGGGAACAGTACACTGCAGACACAGTGAAGACAGGGAACAGTACACTATAAACACAGTGAAGACACAGGGAACAGTACACTATAGACACAGTGAAGACAGGGAACAGTACACTATAGACACAGTGAAGACACAGGGAACAGTACACTATAGACACAGTGAAGACAGGGAACAGTACACTATAGACAGGGAAGACACAGGGAACAGTACACTATAGACACAGGGAACAGTATACTATAGACACAGTGAAGAGGGGGAACAGTACACTATAGACACAGTGAAGACACAGGGAACAGTACACTATAGACACAGTGACGACACAGGGAACAGTACGGGGAACAGTACACTATAGACACCGTGAAGACACAGGGAACAGTACACTATAGACACAGTGAAGACAGGGAACAGTACACTATAGACACAGTGAAGACACAGGGAACAGTACACTATAGACACAGTGAAGACAGGGAACAGTACACTATAGACAGGGAAGACACAGGGAACAGTACACTATAGACACAGGGAACAGTATACTATAGACACAGGGAAGACACAGGGAACAGTACACTATAGACACAGTGAAGAGGGGGAACAGTACACTATAGACACAGTGAAGACACAGGGAACAGTACACTATAGACACAGTGACGACACAGGGAACAGTACGGGGAACAGTACACTATAGACACCGTGAAGACACAGGGAACAGTACACTATAGACACCGTGAAGACACAGGGAACAGTACACTATAGACACAGTGAAGACACAGGGAACAGTACACTATAGACACAGGGAAGACACAGGGAACAGTACACTATAGACACAGGGAAGACACAGGGAACAGTACACTTTAGACACCGTGAAGACACAGGGAACAGTACACTATAGACACCGTGAAGACACAGGGAACAGTACACTATAGACACCGTGAAGACACGGGGAACAGTACACTATAGACACAGGGAAGACACAGGGAACAGTACACTATAGACACCGTGAAGACACAGGGAACAGTACACTATAGACACAGGGAAGACACAGGGAACAGTACACTATAGACACCGTGAAGACACTGGGAACAGTACACTATAGACACCGTGAAGACACAGGGAACAGTACACTATAGACACCGTGAAGACATGGGGAACAGTACACTATAGACACCGTGAAGACACAGGGAACAGTACACTATAGACACCGTGAAGACACAGGGAACAGTACACTATAGACACCGTGAAGACACAGGGAACAGTACACTATAGACACCGTGAAGACACAGGGAACAGTACACTATAGACACCGTGAAGACACAGGGAACAGTACACTATAGACACCGTGAAGACACGGGGAACAGTACACTATAGACACCGTGAAGACACGGGGAACAGTACACTATAGACACAGGGAAGACACAGGGAACAGTACACTTTAGACACAGGGAACAGTACACTATAGACACCGTGAAGACACGGGGAACAGTACACTATAGACACCGTGAAGACACAGGGGACAGTACACTATAGACACCGTGAAGACACAAGGAACAGTACACTATAGATACCGTGAAGACACGGGGAACAGTACACTATAGACACCGTGAAGACACGGGGAACAGTATACTATAGACACCGTGAAGACACAGGGAACAGTACACTATAGACACTGTGAAGACACAGGGAACAGTACACTATAGACACCGTGAAGACACGGGAAACAGTACACTATAGACACCGTGAAGACACGGGGAACAGTACACTATAGACACAGGGAAGACACAGGGAACAGTACACTATAGACACAGGGAAGACACAGGGAACAGTAGACTATAGACACCGTGAAGACACAGGGAACAGTACACTATAGACACCGTGAAGACACGGGGAACAGTACACTATAGACACCGTGAAGAAACAGGGAACAGTACACTATAGACACCGTGAAGACACGGGGAACAGTACACTATAGACACCGTGAAGACACAGGGAACAGTACACTATAGACACTGTGAAGACACTGGGAACAGTACACTATAGACACCGTGAAGACACGGGGAACAGTACACTATAGACACGGGGAACAGTACACTATAGACACAGGGAAGACACAGGGAACAGTACACTTTAGACACAGGGAAGACACAGGGAACAGTACAATTTAGACACAGGGAAGACACAGGGAACAGTACACTATAGACACCATGAAGACACGGGGAACAGTACACTATAGACACCGTGAAGACACAGGGAACAGTACACTATAGACAACGTGAAGACACAAGGAACAGTACACTATAGACACCGTGAAGACACGGGGAACAGTACACTATAGACACCGTGAAGACACAGGGAACAGTACACTATAGACACCGTGAAGACACAGCAAACAGTACACTATAGACACCGTGAAGACACAGGGAACAGTACACTATAGACACCGTGAAGACACGGGGAACAGTACACTATAGACACCGTGAAGACACAGGGAACAGTACACTATAGACACCGTGAAGACACGGGAAACAGTACACTATAGACACCGTGAAGACACGGGAACAGTACACTATAGACACAGGGAAGACACAGGGAACAGTACACTATAGACACAGGGAAGACACAGGGAACAGTACACTATAGACACCGTGAAGACACAGGGAACAGTACACTATAGACACCATGAAGACACAGGGAACAGTACACTATAGACACCGTGAAGACACAGGGAACAGTACACTATAGACACCGTGAAGACACAGGGAACAGTACACTATAGACACCGTGAAGACACGGGGAACAGTACACTATAGACACCGTGAAGACACAGGGAACAGTACACTATAGACACTGTGAAGACACTGGGAACAGTACACTATAGAGACTGTGAAGACACGGGGAACAGTACACTATAGACACGGGGAACAGTACACTATAGACACCGTGAAGACACAGGGAACAGTACACTATAGACACCGTGAAGACACAGGGAACAGTACACTATAGACACCATGAAGACACGGGGAACAGTACACTATAGACACCGTGAAGACACTGGGAACAGTACACTATAGACACCGTGAAGACACAGGGAACAGTACACTATAGACACCGTGAAGACACAGGGAACAGTACACTTTAGACACAGGGAAGACACATGGAACAGTACACTATAGACACCGTGAAGACACGGGGAACAGTACACTATAGACACCGTGAAGACACAGGGAACAGTACACTATAGACACCGTGAAGACACAAGGAACAGTACACTATAGACACCGTGAAGACACAGGGAACAGTACACTATAGACACCGTGAAGACACAGGGAACAGTACACTATAGACACAGGGAAGACACAGGGAACAGTACACTATAGACACAGGGAAGACACGGGGAACAGTACACTATAGACACAGGGAAGACACGGGGAACAGTACACTATAGACACAGGGAAGACACAGGGAACAGTACACTATAGACACCGTGAAGACACGGGGAACAGTACACTTTAGACACAGGGAAGACATGGGGAACAGTACACTATAGACACCGTGAAGACACGGGGAACAGTACACTATAGACACAGGGAAGACACAGGGAACAGTACACTATAGACACCGTGAAGACACGGGGAACAGTACACTTTAGACACAGGGAAGACACGGGGAACAGTACACTATAGACACCGTGAAGACACGGGGAACAGTACACTATAGACACCGTGAAGACACGGGGAACAGTACACTATAGACACCGTGAAGACACGGGGAACAGTACACTATAGACACAGGGAAGACACAGGGAACAGTACACTTTAGAAACAGGGAAGACACAGGGAACAGTACACTATAGACACCGTGAAGACACGGGGAACAGTACGCTATAGACACCGTGAAGACACGGGGAACAGTACACTTTAGACACAGGGAAGACACAGGGAACAGTACACTTTAGACACAGGGAAGACACAGGGAACAGTACACTTTAGACACAGGGAAGACACAGGGAACAGTACACTATAGACACCGTGAAGACACGGGGAACAGTACACTATAGACACCGTGAAGACACGGGGAACAGTACACTATAGACACAGGGAAGACACGGGGAACAGTACACTATAGACACAGGGAAGACACAGCGAACAGTACACTTTAGACACAGGGAAGACACAGGGAACAGTACACTATAGACACCGTGAAGACACGGGGAACAGTACACTTTAGACACAGGGAAGACACAGGGAACAGTACACTTTAGACACAGGGAAGACACGGGGAACAGTACACTTTAGACACAGGGAAGACACAGGGAACAGTACACTATAGACACAGGGAAGACACAGGGAACAGTACACTTTAGACACAGGGAAGACACGGGGAACAGTACACTTTAGACACAGGGAAGACACGGGGAACAGTACACTATAGACACAGGGAAGACACAGGGAGCAGTACACTATAGACACAGTGAAGACACAGGGAACAGTACACTATAGACACAGTGAAGACACAGGGAACAGTACACTTTAGACACAGTGGAGACACATGGAACAGTACACTATAGACACAGGGAAGACACAGGGAACAGTACACTTTAGACATAGGGAAGACAGGCTCTCCATTCCCTGTTGTTGACGTGTCAGTGCTTCTAACAAGGTGGTAAAATTAGGTTATTATAACATAGCTAGTTGAGAACAGAATATGTTCCTTGGGCAAGTTATCACCTCAGTATTTAAGGCCTGGTGAAGTCACCTTACTTGGCAGCTTGGCTGACAGCAGGGTACACTAGATCAATGTTAATATTTTACTGTATTACAAAATCATATCCATATAGTTGGACAAAGACTGTAATGCAATTGGTCCAGAGTGGATGATATCTTTTTTCTCCACAGACTGGAAGAGGATAGATAGTGTACACAAACTCCTGCTTGATGGGCCAAATGGTTCCGCCCTAACGTTCTTTGAGGTCTCTACATGACCAGCAGGTGTGTGTGTGTGTTCTGTAATCTGTATGTATTTATACAGGCCTCCTTGCCCAGCGTGTGCACTGGGGGGTAGCTCATTCATTTCTAACAGAATCTCAGTGTGGCTGGCTGCCCATTGTATGACAAGGCTGTCTGAGGTAGTGACAGGTGCTCAACTAGACTCCTTGCCCTAAACCCAGGTTCTGCTCACCATCACACAGTCACACTCTAGGTGGTTGGAGAACCACAACTACTGGCAGCCGCTGTCTTTTAACCTACAACTTACTGTAATTATAAAGTATTCCAACTTGGAGTGATAGACTAATTGAAACAAGGATGAGAGGAGGTAGTGTCACATTTTTCTAACCATACCTACAAAGACATGACCAAATAGTTTGAACAAAATGGTGCAACCAGTTTCACAGAAGGTTGGCATTCACAGGAAAAGGATAGAGAAGACAAAATGGAGGGAAGAGGCAGGATTAGGGTGGGCTGTGTTTAGTGGTTAGGTTACCCCTTGGCCCGTCTGGCTAACACATGCTCTGATGTATTGGGATGATGAGGGACTGTGCTTTGTGGTGTGGGCCCCTGTCTGCAGGGCCACAGTGTGCCCTGTCTGCCTGTGTTGAGAGGATTACTGCTGCAGTGAGTATGCTCCTGCTCTATCCTCAGGCTGGGAGTGAAGAGGAGAGAAAGAGAGGCTCCATCGGGCCCAGCAGTCAGACGGAATCAAATCCAGGGTTAAGACACCGTGTCCAGGGGGCTCTGTCTTTCAAGTGGGCTGTGGGATTCTGCTCTGGAGCGAGGGATCAGATGGCGAGAGGGAGGGAGAGAGTAGGAGGTGCAGGGTTCAGCTCAACGGACAGGCCTGCAGGGCAGGCTAGCTGGGATAGCTTAAATATGTTAGCGCTCCTTGCAGAGCACAGAGCTCCACGAACGCACAGTCACTGAGCACTCCCTCTGCTCCCATTCCATCGGTCTTCCTCTCTGTTTCTCTATCTCTCTCCCTACCTCTCCATTCTTTCTCCCTCCCCATCAACCCTCTCCCTCATTCGCTCCCTCTATTTCTGCATGCCATTATAGGTTGTAGTATGAAGCCTGCTGGTTAGGAGGATTTAAGAGTAGAAAGCGGTGTCAGGTCCACTGGTTCAAGGAAAGAGACTGTCAGGATTACTTTACAAAAATACTGCAGAGGAGGAATTACGTGGGGCTGATGGATGAGAGGGAGAGCCAATGTGATATAAGGAAGAGGGAGGATGTGGAGAAGAGTGAGAAAGAGAGGGAGAAAACTAGTTTAGCAGATTGTGTGGTGTGTGTGCGCGTGTGTGTGCATGTGGATTATCCTGCAAAATCACCTAATGTTCTTAGCAATTTAAAGTAACTGTCCAGTGAAAATGTACATTTTAAAAGTTAATATTTTGTTAATAATGTTGTTCTATACTCGTAAAACATACATTTGAGAAAACTCACTTCAAAAACCCCATCTCAAACAGACCATTTAAAAAATGCTTGCTTTTCCTCATAAAGGATGATGTCATCCTACTGAGGAGGATGAGCTGGCCAATCAGCAGTCTACTCTCATTAATAATTTTAATGACGAGTTTGCCCAAACCACACCATTCCAACACATAAAAGCTGTTTTCAACCTATATAACTAGCATTTAACTCATATTGCAATGAATTATAGGTAATGTATCATAGATATCTGGAAACACTGAACAGTTACTTTAACAACAATGCTTAAAACATCAGTTCCACCAGGTTGTTTGTGCGCTAACTAATCATGCTTTTACAACACGCTGAAGCTAGGAGACTCTTTACACAGAAAAGGAAGGGGAAAGTGATACCTAGCAGTTGCACAACTTCCTCGTGTAACCCATCCCTTCTGAATCAGAGAGGTGTGGGGGGCTGCATTAATCGACATCATCAGCACTTGGGAAGCAGTTATTCTGAGGTTTTTTTTCCAACTTCCCGGCTCTGGGATTCAAACCAGCAACTTTTAGGTTACTTTCCCAACACTCTTAACCGCTAGGCTACCTAGAGTTTTCATGGTTCAGTTTTTGTTCCTGTCTCAAGTAAATGCAGCCATGATTTTGTGTCCCACAAGGCATGCCTTTTATCATGCAACATGGGAACAGCTGTTTCTCATCAGGCCCCAGTCACTTAGCCAATAAGCTATCCAGCAGGTCAGTCATGTGCAGGCCTTTAGACTGCCTGTAGTCAGCCAGTGTTCTCCTTGGTCGCTGGATCAGATCAGAGGGGTGATCACACGTGAGACCGAAAGAGTCAGGCCAAAATGTATCCAATTAGAGGGTCATCCCAATTTGTTCTCCCATGTCCACGCTGCTCATCAGGCATCTCACCCTCCAGCGAGGCGGTCTGCCTGAGAGGAGAGAGCTTGGGCCATCTGGGAGTGATTACCCATGCTGTACTTCTCATTGTTTCGTGTTTGCTTTCCGTGAGGCTGAGCGCTGGGCTCTGCTCTCTCTCTCTCCCTGTTCTGTTGGCTGGGCTCCCCTGGCCTGGCGTGTTCAGGGTTTAATCCTGTGTTATTTATGACTGGTAATGTTGGACAGAGTTGGCTGGTACGCAGGCCAAATTAGCACAATTTAGATGCTTCATCAGGAGCAGGAGTCTGCTCAGGGATACGTAAAGAGAGATGCAAAAATATTCCCCTCTCGCACTCTCTATAGTTATCTCAGTCTCTGTCTCATTCTCTCTCTATTTTTGTTTTGCTCTCATTTTCTCTCTCTGTCGTGCTCTCTAATCTTCTCTCTTTCTATTTCCCTCCCTCTTATTTTTCGATGGTCTCAATCCATCCATCCCCCTCTCCATCTCTCTCTTTACCTCTCTCTCACCATCTCTGTTTTTGCCTCTCTCTCTCATCTCTGTCTTTAGCTCTCTCTCACCATCTCTGTCTTTACCTCTCTCTCACCATCTCTGTCTTTACCTCTCTCTCGCCATCTCTGTCTTTACCTCTCTCTCGCCATTTCTCTCTTTACCTCTCTCTCACCATCTGTCTTTACCTCTCTCACCATCTCTGTCTTTATCTCTCTCTCGCCATCTCTGTCTTTACCTCTCTCTCTCATCTCTGTCTTTACCTCTCTCTCACCATCTCTGTCTTTAGCTCTCTCTCGCCATCTCTGTCTTTAGCTCTCTCTCGCCATCTCTGTCTTTACCTCTCTCTCGCAATCTCTGTCTTTAGCTCTCTCTCGCCATCTCTGTCTTTACCTCTCTCTCGCCATCTCTGTCTTTAGCTCTCTCTCGCCATCTCTGTCTTTACCTCTCTCTCGCCATCTCTGTCTTTACTCTCTCATCTCTGTCTTTATCTCTCTCGCCATCTCTGTTCATCTCTGTCCTCTCTCTCGCCATCTCTGTCTTTAGCTCTCTTTCGCCATCTCTGTCTTTACCTCTCTCTCGCCATCTCTGTCTTTAGCTCTCTCTCGCCATCTCTGTCTTTACCTCTCTCTCGCCATCTCTGTCTTTAGCTCTCTCTCGCCATCTCTGTCTTTACCTCTCTCTCACCATCTCTGTCTTTACCTCTCTCTCGCCATCTCTGTCTTTACCTCTCTCTCTCATCTCTGTCTTTAGCTCTCTCTCGCCATCTCTGTCTTTACCTCTCTCTCTCATCTCTGTCTTTAGCTCTCTCTCGCCATCTCTGTCTTTACCTCTCGCCATCTCTCATCTCTGCCATCTCTGTCTTTAGCTCTCTCTCGCCATCTCTGTCTTTACCTCTCTCTCTCATCTCTGTCTTTAGCTCTCTCTCGCCATCTCTGTCTTTACCTCTCTCTCTCATCTCTGTCTTTAGCTCTCTCTCGCCATCTCTGTCTTTACCTCTCTCTCGCCATCTCTGTCTTTACCTCTCTCTCACCATCTCTGTCTTTACCTCTCTCTCGCCATCTCTGTCTTTACCTCTATCTCACCATCTCTGTCTTTGCCATCTACATTCACTGCATCTCATCTTCTCCCATTTCCAATTTCAGCAGGGGCCCTGCTAGTGTGTCTAGATCTAATCTTACAACAGTGTACATTTTGGAGCATGTTGTGGGGTCTGGAGTCCTGTCCCACTAATCATATATGTGTTCCTTGTGATGCTGCTGGGAGCTGGCAGCCAGAGGATACAGGAAAGGATTGTCTGTGGCCCATGACTGGAAAACTGACCATTCTGCCTGCCATTTTGGGGGAGATGTGAGTTTTCTTTGTATCCAGTTCAGCCTGTGCCTCACATGTGGAGAGTTGAGGAATTGCGGTGGTAGTTTTCTATTTTCTCCTGGCAGAGCTCAGTGTTCTCTGAGCTGAGTCTCTCCTGTCTGGGCTAGTTTACACTGCTGTGTGGTAGCAGCTCCCCGTCTTCATTACTGTCACAGCCATTAGGACACACCGACAAGACTGCCAGCCATGGTCTTCTAATATGACGTCTCAGCAGCTGTTCCCAATATCCCTCATTCCCTAAGTTAACATACAGTACCAGTCAAAAGTTTGGACACACCTACTCATTCAAGGGTTTTTCTTTATTTGTACTATTTTCTACATTGTAGAATAATAGTGAAGACATCAAAACTATGAAATAAACACATATGGAATCATGTAGTAACCAAAAAAGTGTTAAACAAATAAAATTATATATTTTATATTTGAGATTCTTCAAAGTAGCCACCCTTTGCCTTGATGACAGCTTTGCACACTCTTGGCATTCTCTCAACCAGCTTCAAATGGAATGATTTTCCAACAGTCTTGAAGGAGATCCCACATATGCTGAGCACTTATTGGTTGCTTTTCCTGCGGTCCAACTCATCCCAAACCATCTCAATTGGGTTGAGGTCGGGTGATAGTGGAGGCCAGGTCATCTAGTGATTAGTGGAGACACTCCATCCTTCTTGGTCAAATAGACCATACACAGCCCAGAGGTGTGTTGTGTCATTGTTCTGTTGAAAAACAAATTATAGTCCCGCTATGCTGTGGTAGCCATGCTGGTTAAGTGTACCTTGAATTCTAAATAAATCACAGACAGTGTCACCAGCAAAGCACTCCACACCATCACACCTCCTCCTCCATGCTTCCCGGTGGGAACTACATATGCGGAGATCATCTGTTCACCTACTCTGCGTTTCACAAAGACATGGCGTTGGAACCAAAAATCTCAATTTTGGACTCATCAGACCAGAGGACAGATTTCCACTGGTTTAATGTCCATTCCTCGTATTTCTTGGCCCAAGCAAGTCTCCTCTTATTATTGGTGTCCTTTAGTAGTGGTTTATTTGCAGTAATTTGACCATGAAGGCCTGATTCATGCAGGCTCCTCTGAACAGTTGATGTTGAGATGTGTATTTTACTTGAACTCTGTGAAGCATTTGTTTGGGCTGCAATCTGAGGTGCAGTTAACTCTAATGAACTTAACCTCTGCAGCAGAGGTAACGCTGGGTCTTCCTTTCCTGTGGCGGTCCTCCAGTGAGCCAGTTTCATTATAGCACATCATGTTTTTTGCGACTGCACTTGAAAAAACGTTCAACCTTCTGGAATTGTCCGCATTGACTGACCTTCATGTCTGTCGTTTATCTTTGCTTATTTGAGCGGTTCTTGCCATAATTTGGACTTTTACCAAAAAGCTCTATATTCTGTATACCACGCCTACCTTGTCAAAACACAACTGATTGGCTCAAACACATTAAGAAGGAAATAAATTCCAAAAATGAACTTTTAACAATGCACACCTGTTAATTGAAATGCATTCCAGGTGACTACCTCATGAAGCTGGTTGAGAGAATGCCAAGAATGTGCAAAGCTGTCATCAAGGCAAAGGGTGGCTACTTTGAAGACTCTCAAATATAAATATATTTTGAAATTGTTTAACAATTTTTTGGTTACGACATGTTTCCATATGTGTTATTTACAGTTCAGATGTCTTCATTATTAGTCTACAATGTAAAAAATAGTACAAAATAAATAAAGAAGAGTCCTTGAATGGGTAGGTGTGTCCAAACTTTTGATTGGTACTGTATATACTGTATATGCACTGTTTAAGGGAGGCGGAATAAATGGCTTGACTTGCCATGAGTGCTAGTGGCTGTTAATGAAAGCGCTGTAACGGATGGAGAGGGACTGGGAGTTGAAGGTTAGGGGGCGCAGAAGGGAGGTTCGGTACGATGTTCCTGAATCCAGAAAAGCCAAAGCTTCTCGCTCACTGTCAAACACTTTAATAAGCATTTGCTACCGGTACTACTCGTTCCCTCTCTGCCTGTCTCCTACTTTGTCTTTATATCCCTTTATTTTGCTTTCCTACAACCTGTGATTTGGGAGGTCAAAGACATGCTCCGGAACTTTGGCAACGTCTAAGTATTTTTGAAACTTCGCACACTGGGCTGGATGTGTCAATGTGCAGTATGATGTAGTACTCAATTTTCAGGGACCAGTTTTGGCTTGTGAGCGCAACTTTCAGAACTACTGTCCCAAAAAAAATGATACAGAAGTACTGGATTATCCCTTTTGGCTGTGGAGTGTGAGTCCAAAATGAAGTGTTGTCTGTCTGGGCTTGGGGCTGTAAATGTCAGAGGTCCAAAGTGTACTTCACCCAAATGTAATTACCCCCTCGGTCAGTGTTGTTGCTCTTAGAGCTACGCTAAACTGAATTTGCCTTCACAGCTACAGTAAAAAATAGCAGTGACAGATAACTGAGAATTTGACCTAGAATAATCAATACCAAATCATTCCAGTACAAATGGTAAACAGCATTCCATTCAGTAGTCTCAGTTAAACACTCAGTTATTCAGTGGGACTCTAGCTGGTATGATTACCAGTTATGTCACACATGTATTTATCATCAGGCTCCCGTGGCCACTAACAATATAGTCTATTTTGACAGACCTACATAACTTTGCTGCACCGATAAGGTTGTAGCGTCGCAAGCAACGTGAGTGAGTATGCAAATTCTATTCATACCCAAATGTCAGGCAATTCTGTGATTACTCTCATTTGCATACATCACTGGTGGTTTGCATAGATGGACTTACATGGCTTTTACAACATGCATGTTCCCTTGATAACCACCAGCTGTTAAATATGACAGTTAGACATTCTGGAAGACTCTAGAAAGTTTTTTTTTGTGATGAGTTCATGTAAAATGCATTTTTTAGCTGCAAGACATTATTCACTTTTTAGTGCACACAAATTCACCCTAGACACAGAGGAATGTCTTACAATACAGTACAATGTAACATAATGGCATATTGTGTAATGAAATCAAATACAGTGCCTGGTACTGAAATGTAGGGTAATGTAATGTGCTGCAATGTAATCTATGCAGTGAAATGTAATGTAATGTAATCTGGTTTGGGGAGACAGTGTTGATTAAATGCTGGCAGCAAGGGGACTGGGGAGAGGGGGGGGCATCATTAACTGTATTGGGAATAGAGCCTGCCAGCTTGTAGTCCTAAAACCTGGAAATAAGATACATCTGGTTTGTTCAGCCATTCCTATGGGGAAAATGAACGGGGAAAAATGTGGGTTTTGGGATAAACGCTGAAAATAAGTTCTGACGTTAAACACAGGTTTGTTTATATCTTTTATACGTTTTGTTCTATGAGATAATCAGTTAACATGACCTTTATGCATTATGAAGCATTTATGTGCTTTTGTAAATGAAGTAAAAGCTTCAAAATTCACAAAGGGTGACGTTAACTGATGAAGATTATCTCATAGAACAAAACATATAATATGTTTAATGACTGGGACTCTATAATGACTGGGACTCTGGGATTGACTGAAACATCCTGGACTGGGCTGAAATAGCTGCTCTATTTGTTCTACTCTTCTCCTTTCTTCTTTTGTCTTCTCTTCCCATCTCTTACCTTCTCTTCTCTTATATTCTCTTCTCTTCCCATCCTTTCTCTTATTTTCCCATCTCTTCTCTAGGCCTCTGTTAGCTAGGTCAGTACGCCAGTATGTTCATCCCTTCTTCAAGTCCAATCAGTGTCTAAATATCACCAGGAGTAGATACAGTAGCTACATTAACTCATTGTCTCAGTAGACAAAACAGAGCCTCACACAAACGTATGATACCATTACCACTCCCCTCCACAGCCGTAAATATTCGCTAACTACCATTACACTGTCATTGTGTCATTACATTTACATTTACATTTAAGTCATTTAGCAGACGCTCTTATCCAGAGCGACTTACAAATTGGTGCATTCACCTTATGACATCCAGTGGGACAGTCACTTAACAATAGTGCATCTAAAACTTAGGGGGGGTGGGGTGAGAGGGATTACTTAACCTATCCTAGGTATTCCTTAAAGAGGTGGGGTTTCAGGTGTCTCCGGAAGGTGGTGATTGACTCCGCTGTCCTGGCGTCGTGAGGGAGTTTGTTCCACCATTGGGGGGCCAGGGCAGCGAACAGTTTTGACTGGGCTGAGCGGGAGCTGTACTTCCTCAGTGGTAGGGAGGCGAGCAGGCCAGAGGTGGATGAACGCAGTGCCCTTGTTTGGGTGTAGGGCCTGATCAGAGCCTGGAGGTACTGAGGTGCCGTTCCCCTCACAGCTCCGTAGGCAAGCACCATGGTCTTGTAGCGGATGCGAGCTTCAACTGGAAGCCAGTGGAGAGAACGGAGGAGCGGGGTGACGTGAGAGAACTTGGGAAGGTTGAACACCAGACGGGCTGCGGCGTTCTGGATGAGTTGAAGGGGTTTAATGGCACAGGCAGGGAGCCCAGCCAACAGCGAGTTGCAGTAATCCAGACGGGAGATGACAAGTGCCTGGATTAGGACCTGCGCCGCTTCCTGTGTGAGGCAGGGTCGTACTCTGCGGATGTTGTAGAGCATGAACCTACAGGAACGGGCCACCGCCTTGATGTTAGTTGAGAACGACAGGGTGTTGTCCAGGATCACGCCAAGGTTCTTGGCGCTCTGGGAGGAGGACACAATGGAGTTGTCAACCGTGATGGCGAGATCATGGAACGGGCAGTCCTTCCCCGGGAGGAAGAGCAGCTCCGTCTTGCCGAGGTTCAGCTTGAGGTGGTGATCCGTCATCCACACTGATATGTCTGCCAGACATGCAGAGATGCGATTCGCCACCTGGTCATCAGAAGGGGGAAAGGAGAAGATTAATTGTGTGTCGTCTGCATAGCAATGATAAGAGAGACCATGTGAGGTTATGACAGAGCCAAGTGACTTGGTGTATAGCGAGAATAGGAGAGGGCCAAGAACAGAGCCCTGGGGGACACCAGTGGTGAGAGCGCGTGGTGAGGAGACAGATTCTCGCCACGCCACCTGGTAGGAGCGACCTGTCAGGTAGGACGCAATCCAAGCGTGGGCCGCGCCGGAGATGCCCAACTCGGAGAGGGTGGAGAGGAGGATCTGATGGTTCACAGTATCGAAGGCAGCCGATAGATCTAGAAGGATGAGAGCAGAGGAGAGAGAGTTAGCTTTAGCAGTGCGGAGCGCCTCCGTGATACAGAGGAGAGCAGTCTCAGTTGAATGACTAGTCTTGAAACCTGACTGATTTGGATCAAGAAGGTCATTCAGAGAGAGATAGCGGGAGAGCTGGCCAAGGACGGCACGTTCAAGAGTTTTGGAGAGAAAAGAAAGAAGGGATACTGGTCTGTAATTGTTGACATCGGAGGGATCGAGTGTAGGTTTTTTCAGAAGGGGTGCAACTCTCGCTCTCTTGAAGACGGAAGGGACGTAGCCAACGGTCAGGGATGAGTTGATGAGCGAGGTGAGGTAAGGGAGAAGGTCTCCGGAAATGGTCTGGAGAAGAGAGGAGGGGATAGGGTCAAGCGGGCAGGTTGTTGGGCGGCCGGCCGTCACAAGACGCGAGATTTCATCTGGAGAGAGAGGGGAGAAAGAGGTCAGAGCACAGGGTAGGGCAGTGTGAGCAGAACCAGCGGTGTCGTTTGACTTAGCAAACGAGGATCGGATGTCGTCGACCTTCTTTTCAAAATGGTTGACGAAGTCATCTGCAGAGAGGGAGGAGGGGGGAGGGGGCGGAGGATTCAGGAGGGAGGAGAAGGTGGCAAAGAGCTTCCTAGGGTTAGAGGCAGATGCTTGGAATTTAGCGTGGTAGAAAGTGGCTTTAGCAGCAGAGACAGAGGAGGAAAATGTAGAGAGGAGGGAGTGAAAGGATGCCAGGTCCGCAGGGAGGCGAGTTTTCCTCCATTTCCGCTCGGCTGCCCGGAGCCCTGTTCTGTGAGCTCGCAATGAGTCATCGAGCCACGGAGCGGGAGGGGAGGACCGAGCCGGCCTGGAGGATAGGGGACATAGAGAGTCAAGGGATGCAGAGAGGGAGGAGAGGAGGGTTGAGGAGGCAGAATCAGGAGATAGGTGGGAGAAGGTTTGAGCGGAGGGAAGAGATGATAGGATGGAAGAGGAGAGAGTAGCGGGGAGAGAGAGCGAAGGTTGGGACGGCGCGATACCATCCGAGTAGGGGCAGTGTGGGAGGTGTTGGATGAGAGCGAGAGGGAAAAGGATACAAGGCAGTGGTCGGAGACTTGGAGGGGAGTTGCAATGAGGTTAGTGGAAGAACAGCATCTAGTAAAGATGAGGTCGAGCGTATTGCCTGCCTTGTGAGTAGGGGGAAGGTGAGAGGGTGAGGTCAAAAGAGGAGAGGAGTGGAAAGAAGGAGGCAGAGAGGAAAGAGTCAAAGGTAGACGTGGGGAGGTTAAAGTCGCCCAGAACTGTGAGAGGTGAGCCGTCCTCAGGAAAGGAGCTTATCAAGGCATCAAGCTCATTGATGAACTCTCCGAGGGAACCTGGAGGGCGATAAATGATAAGGATGTTAAGCTTGAAAGGGCTAGTAACTGTGACAGCATGGAATTCAAAGGAGGCGATAGACAGATGGGTAAGGGGAGAAAGAGAGAATGACCACTTGGGAGAGATGAGGATCCCGGTGCCACCACCCCGCTGACCAGACGCTCTCGGGGTGTGCGAGAACACGTGGGCGGACGAAGAGAGAGCAGTAGGAGTAGCAGTGTTGTCTGTGGTGATCCATGTTTCCGTCAGTGCCAAGAAGTCGAGGGACTGGAGGGAGGCATAGGCTGAGATGAACTCTGCCTTGTTGACCGCAGATTGGCAGTTCCAGAGGCTACCGGAGACCTGGAACTCCACGTGGGTCGTGCGCGCTGGGACCACCAGAGTAGGGTGGCCGCGGCCACGCGGTGAGGAGCGTTTGTATGGTCTGTGCAGAGAGGAGAGAACAGGGATAAACAGACACATAGTTGACAGGCTACAGAAGAGGCTACGCTAATACAAAGGAGATTGGAATGACAAGTGGACTACACGTCTCGAATGTTCAGAAAGTTAAGCTACGTAGCAAGAATCTTATTGACTAAAATGATTAAAATGATACAGTACTGCTGAAGTAGGCCAGCTGGCAGTGGGTGCGTTGTTGACACTACACTAATCAAGTCGTTCCGTTGAGTGTAATAGTTTCTGCAGTGTTGCTATTCGGGGGCTATTCACACAGCAATACCAGTGTCAGGCTGGTATTGCTGTGTGATTAGTGTGCTTAGGGTTGCAAAGCTACCGATTGTTTACCAAAGTTACAGGAATCTTCAGCAATTTAGGTAATTAAGAGAAAATCTACGGCAATCTATCGTAACTTTGGTAATTTATACTTTAATAAAACTTGTTTTATTCATATAGAGTATTCATTTTTATATCTGCGTCCATATTGTCCACGAGTTTCTAGTAGATAGACTATATGGTTCAACAGAAAATAATCTAATCAAAAATTGCATTATTTTCAGTTAACTCTGCAACTCTTCCAACTATTGACTTTTTTCACAACTGTTTGAGTCCGAAACATTGACCACAATGCAGTAAAGGATATTTCATGCTGAAACCCTCATATTGAACACCAATATTATTCACTAAGTTGATGGTTTATATTTAAGATAATGTTTTACAGCTTTGTCATTACATTTTTTTCTTTGAAAATCATGTTATTTCATATATTTTACATGTGATAAAGCCACACAGAGGGCCAGAGATAATCAAAGACACCTTTGATAATCTGAAGTACCCAAAAGGGATTCTAGATGTCTTGTGATAGATTACTTAAAATACTTGAATGATACCAAAATTCAGGAAGGTTACTGGTAAACTTCTAAACTTTACATTAATATACCCTCCCTTTGCAACCCTATGTATAATGTATCGAGATGTTGCGTTAATGGTCCTTAAACCTTTGAAGATGTTGAGTGTGCGTTTTTCACCTAGCTAGCTTGTTAATGGCTCTTGCGAAATCTCCACCTATCTCTCTTGAAGTGTTTGATGAGGAAACATGGTATGGTATGGTATGGTATGCTTACCTCACACTTCAAACAAAGTTCATGGGAGTCGTAAATGGGATTGTGATGCAAATGTTTGCTTGTGTGTTTGTACGTTCCCTCAGGGTTGGAGTGGAGAGTGACAGTGGAGCGGCACGTGGGAGAGAGCTAGTCTAATCAGACAGAGAGAGTGGTAGTCCTATACCACTAAAGCACATCAGGGATTTGGCCCAGCCCCCCGAGACCACTTTACACTATAGCATTATATCATGTCCAGATACCTCAAGACTCTATCTATCTGTGATGGACATGATTGACTGCCTCTGCTCAGACTTCAGAGTGTTGTCATTACACATCGAGAGTCTGGTCATTATAGTCTTGAATATTTGACACGTATACCCTGTCCATTGGTGCATTCGTGAAACATTTTTTCTGTTTTATTTCTGTTTCATTTCAACCTGCAATGCTAACAGGCCATGAACCCCTCCGCTCTTCTGTTCCACAGTACTGCGTGATGACTTTAGACAGAACCCAGCGGATGTGATGGTGGCGGCGGGGGAACCTGCCGTACTGGAGTGCCAACCCCCCCGTGGGCATCCTGAGCCCACCATCTCATGGAGGAAAGACGGTACCAACATCAATGACAGGGATGAGCGCATCACGGTAAGACATAAGCTCCGTTAACCTCGGAGCACACTCTGTGTAGAGCATACACTGCACTGCGCTGGGCCTGCACGTCACACACACACACACACACACACACACACACACACACACACACACACACACACACACACACACACACACACACACACACACACACACACACACACACACACACACACACACACACACACACACACACACACACACACACACACACACACACACACACACACACGCACGCGCACAAACACGGCCCAATGCTTGCTGGCGGAGCTCCAGGAAGATCAGTGTCTCTGTTGGCAGACGTGTGGCATAATGAAGAGAAACAAGTGCATCATCTATTTGACAAACATAATGAAATCATATTGCACTGTGGTTTGGCCAATCAATGTCTATTTGGAACAAAGGCTATCTGGGGAAGCGTGAAAATGAATCAGGGGAGGGTGTGTGTGTATGCAAGCATGTTTGTTTGCTTGTTTGTCTGTATAGGGGACTTGGTTGTTGGGATCCAAGGCTTATCCTCCTCCGGATTGACAGTTAGTCTGTCTCTGAGGGACTCCAATAGACAGAGCAGCTCTCCTCTACACCAACAAGAGGGAGGTGGTGGAGAGAGAGAGGGCCTTCTGAAGGAAATACAAAGGCTGTGTTGGCTTTGTACTTCCCTCTTTTCTCCTGATTTATGTCCAGGATATCATGAGGACCAACACCCATCTACCTACAGTATATAAAATAAAATACGAAGTCAAAATCAACTAAGGTCTTGTAGTGTCAAGTCAGGGAAGCCATGTTGGCCCCAGTCCCTATAGCGCATGTGGTTTTCCATGGTGTACTGGCTCAGTGTGTAAACAGAAGGCCAGCTTGGTTTCTGCCTCATAGCTATAGCTCGGCTCATTGGACTAATGGGCCTGCAGATAAGACTGTTTCCTAATGAGTCCTCAGGCCCTGTAAACAACACAGCACTGGTGATGGAGTGTTGTGTTCTAACACAACATCCATTCCCAAAGTTGTTGTTGTTTCTTAAACCACGGCGAGTTCCGGAGGTCTGTTGTGGTCAAGCTTGAAGTAATGGGGTGAAGGACGTTTGGGGGAAGGTTTTGAGTGGGTGGGCATTGGACAAGTGGCCAGTGGTGCAGAACAATGCATCAACATGCCTTTACTAGACTATGGGGATATTTTATATATGAATGCTTCCGCTCAGTGTTTGAGATCAATTCACACTCTTTACCATGGCACTTTGAGATTTATTTTAAACTGCAAAACCCTTACGCACCACTGCACTTTATATACCAGGTTTGGCTGGCCTTCTCTAGTCACTCGTAGGCTCAGTCACTGGTATACTTTTATTTACAAAGCCATTTTGGGTTTACTGCCTTTTTATTTGAGCATTTTATTGTTCAGAAATGTGGTGGGTCGTCTCTTCGTTCGCTTGACTTCATCCTGCTAACTGTTCTAAATGTCCCAACTGAATTTGGTAAAAGTGCTTTTATGTACTCTGCGCCATCGTCTTGGAACACCTTACAAAATACTTTGAAACTGGAAGAACTTGTCCCGATTGGTGTTTTTAAGTCACTGATGGAGGATTCTGAGGCTGATTCCCTGACCTGTCAATGTTTTTAATTTGCTGTTTTATAATCTTGTGAATTCAATGGTTTCTACTAGATTACTTGTAGTTTTTCATGTTGTCTGTCTGTAATTTTTTGTAATGACTTGGTGCTGCCTATCTTGGCCAGAGCGCTCTTGAAAAAGAGATTTTAATCTCAATAAGCCTTTCCTGGTTAAATAAAGGTTAAATAAAATAAATAAAAACAAGAGTACTTCTAGATAGAGTACTATACTGTGGCATAACATCATATAACACCCTATATTGACTGTAGTGGGGTCAGGTTCGGTGGTGATGCGGCAGATGCGTAAATAGAGGGGAACGCAGGAAAGGAAGGATGAGAGCGAGAGAGAGGGATAGGAGAGAGGAGGAGGACAGGAGTGATGTATTTGCTGGTGTTGTTGTGGATCTGACGTTGAGAGAGCGAGTAGTCCCATTCACCAATCTACCAGTTGTGAAACAGGGAAGGAACTCAGGGGGTATGCTAATTTGGTATAGAGCAGAACTAACTCACTCTATTGCATGAATAAAAACAGGAACATTTGGCTAGAAATTCAAAAGGAAATGATCTCAACATAGAAAAATGTCCTCCTGTGTGCTACCAATATCCCACTACTAGAATCCCCATAGTTAATTGAAGACAGCTTCTTCGTCCTGGAGGGGGAAATCAATCATTTCCAGGCACAGGGACATGTACTAGTCTGTGGCGACCTAAATGCAAGAACTGGACAATAACTTGACACCCTCAGAACACAGGGGGACAAATACCTACCTGGAGGTGACAGCATTCCCTCCCCCATATGGCCACCTAGGCACAACTACGACAACATAACCAACAAAAACAGGTCACAACTCTTGCAGCTCGGTCACATGCTGGGTATGTACATAGTCAATGGTAGGCTTCGAGGTGACTCGGTAGGTACACCTTAAGTATAGCTCATCTCTTTGCAGCAGTACTGTAGACTACTTTATCACTGATCTCTACCCTTGAGTCTCTCAGAGCGTTCACAGTGAGCCCACTGATACACCCTATCAGATCACATCAACATCACACTCTCCTTGAACAGAGCAATACTCAATCATGAGGTATCAAAGCCAAATGAACTGAATAATATTAAGAAATGCTATAGATGGAAGGAAAGTAGTGTGGAAACATACCAAAAAACAATTAGGCAACAACAAATTCAATCCCTTTTAGATAACTTCCTGGACAAAACATTTCACTGTAATATTGAAAGTGTAAACCTGGCTGTAGACAACCTAAACAGTATATTTGACCTCTCAGCTTCCCTATCAAATCTAAAAATTTCAAGCAGAAAATCGAAGAAAATGAACAACAAAGACAAATGGTTTGATGAATAAGCCAGAAACCTAAGAAAGAAATTGAGAAACCTATCCAACCTAAAACATAGAGAAACAGAAAACCTGAGCCTACACCTTCACTATGGTGAATCACTAAACCAATACAGAAAAACACTACAGAAAAAGAAGGAACAGTACATCAGAATTCATCTCAATGTAATTGAGTAATTCATAGGCTCTAACCACTTCTGGGAAAATTGGAAAACACTAAACAAACATCAACACGAAGAGTTATCTATCCAAAATGGTGATGTATGGGTAAGCCACTTTTCCATCTTTTTGGCCCTATAACAAAAAACAAACAGCAAAAACATTATACATGATCAAATACAAATCTTAGAATCAACTATTAAAGACTACCAGAACCCACTGGATTCTCAAATTACATTGAATTAATTACAGGACGAAATGCAATCCCTCCAACCCAAAAAGGCATGTGGTGGTATCCTCAATGAAATTATCAAATATACAAACCAAAAAATCCAATTGGCTGTACTTAAACTCTTTAACATCATCCTCACACTCACACACTCACACTGAATGTATCACACTCCTCTGACCTTTGTCCCCCATTACATTCAGGGTAATGTGATGACACTTTAAAAGTTGCCAACACCACAGGGGGGTGGAACATGAAACAGGTCCTGGCCTAGTGACCTCTGAGACCTCTGGGATTTGAAACCTGGCCACTGCCCTCTCCCCTCATCTCCCTTCCTCTGCTCCTTCCTCTCCCCTGCTCCCCCCCCCTCCTCTCATCTCCCCCTCATCTCCCTCCCCACTTTTATCCACCCTATCCACTCTTCTCCCCTTCCTCCCCCTCCTCTCCCCTTCCAATTCAATTCAAAGTCTTTATTGGCATGGAAAACATATGTTTACATTGCCAATGCAAGTGAAGTAGATACACTCACAGAAGTTCCAAAAGAATAAAAACATTTCAAATGTCATATTATGTATATATACAGTGTTGTAACGATGTGCAAATAGTGAAAGTACAAAAGGGAAAATAAGTAAACATAAATATGGGTTGTATTTACAATGGTGTTTGTTCTTCACTGGTTGCCCTTTTCTTGTGGCAACAGGTCACAAATATTGCTGCTGTGATGGCACGCTGTGGTATTTCACCCAGTAGATATGGGAGTTTATCAAAATTGGGTTTGTTTTCAAATTCTTTGAAGATCTGTGTCTTTAATATTGTCAGGATGTGCAGGTTAGGAAGTGCATCTCAGTTTCCACCTCATTTTGTGGGCAGTGTGCACATAGCCTGTATTCTTTTGAGAGCCAGGTCTGCCTACGGCGGCCTTTCTCAATAGCAAGGCTATGCTCACTGAGTCTGTACATTGTCAACGCTTTCCTTAAGTTTGGGTCAGTCACAGTGGTCAGGTTCTCTGTTTAGGGCCAAATAGCATTCTAGTTTGCATCTGGCCCCCAGTGCGTCTCCTTGGGCCGGCTTACATGGCACCAGCCTTGCGCTCTGCATAGCCCAGTGCGGGCTATTCCACCTCGCCGCACTGGCAGAGCGATGGAGAGCATTCAACCGGGTAAGGTTGGGCAGGCTCAGTGCTCAAGAGCTCCAGTGCGCCTGCGCGGTCCGGTCTATCCAGTACCACCTCCACACCCCAGCCCTCCGGTAGCAGCTCCCCGCACCAGGCTTCCTGTGCGTGTTCTTGGTCCAGTCCCACCAGTGTCAGCACCACGCATCAGGCCTACAGTGCGCCTCGCTTCTCCAGCGCTGCTGGAGTCTCCCGCCTGTTCAGCGCAGCTAGAGCCTTCCTCCTCTACAGCGCTACTAGAGTCTCCTGCCTGTTCAGCGCAACCAGTGCTGCCAGCCTGCATGGAGCAGCCAGGGCTGCCAGTCTACATGGAGCTGCCAGTCTGCATGAAGCAGCCAGAGCTGCCAGTCTGCATTAAGCAGCCAGAGCTGCCAGTCTGCATGGAGCAGCCAGAGCTGCCAGTCTGCAAGGAGCTGCCAGTCTGCAAGGAGCTGCCAGTCTGCAAGGAGCTGCCAGTCTGCACGGAGCTGCCAGTCTGCACGGAGCCGCCAGAGCTGCCAGTCTGTAAGAAGCCGCCAGAGCTGTCAGCCTACATGGAGCAGCCAGAGCCGCCAGTCAGCATGGAGCAGCCAGAGCCGCCAGTCAGCATGGAGCAGCCAGATCCGTCAGTCTGCCAGGATCCGCCAGTCAGCCAGACTCTTCCAGATCTGCCAGTCAGCCAGACTCTTCCAGATCTGCCAGTCAGCCAGACTCTTCCAGATCCGCCAGTCAACCAGACTCTTCCAGATCCGCCAGTCAACCAGACTCTTCCAGATCCGCCAGTCAGCCGGGATCTGCCAGAACTGCCAGTCGGCCAGGATCTGCCAGTCGGCCAGGATCCACCAGTCGGCCAGGATCCGCCAGTCTGCCAGGATCTGCCAGATCCGCCAGTCAGCCAGGATCCGCCAGTCAGTCAGGATCCACCATTCGGCCAGTATCCGCCAGTCAGCCAGGATCTGCCAGATCCGCCAGTCAGCCAGGATCTGCCAGATCCGCCAGTCAGCCAGAATCCGCCAGTCAGTCAGGATCCACCAGTCGGCCAGGATCCGCCAGTCAGCCAGGATCTGCCAGATCCGCCAGTCAGCCAGGATCCGCCAGTCAGCCAGGATCCGCCAGTCAGCCAGTATCCGCCAGTCAGCCAGGATCTGCCAGTCAGCCAGGATCTGCCGAAACCACCAGCCAGCCAGGATCTGGTAGATCCATCAACCTGCCTGTGCTTCCTCTCACTCCTGAGCTTCCTATCACTCCTGAGCTTCCTATCACTCCTGAGTTTCCTTTTACTCCTGTGCTTCCTTTGTTTAGTTTATTTTATTTTTACAGGGACAGTGCACATTAATCAATGTTTCAGTAAAAGTGCCGGTTTTAGCCAGCCAGCTAATTTTCAACCGCAGTCCCTGGGCAGGTTATTAAAAACAATTACAATATAGACAATAGCACCATAGAACAAGCAAGACATAGCAACATAGGACAAGCAAGACATAGCATACAGACAGAGCAACATAGGACAAGCAAAACGTAGCAGACAGAGCAACACAGAACAAAAAGCAGCAAGACAAAATTCATAAAAGCAACAAAGTGTTTCCACACCTCACAAGCTACAGACAACAGACAACATGGAAAGCGGCAACAAAGCTAGGGACCATGTTCACAAATCTGATTGACCTTTAGCCATGTCTTCAAGCATTTTGTGAAAGTGTGATATGTGGTGCAGTTATGTGTGTCTGATGGCAGTGTATTCCAGACATGGGAAGCTCTCACAGAGAATGCAGATTTACTAAAGGTGTTTTTCCTTAGGGGAACTATACAGTCACCACTCATGGCAGACCTTGTGGATCTGCTGCCATATGTCTGGGTTTTCTGTTTAACAAAAATATTGAGTGGAGGGGGAGCCAGGCCATTAAGGATCTTGAATACAAGACTTGCGTCGGTGTATTGCACAAGATTTTCCCAACTCAAGAGCTCATGTTTTCTAAGGATGTGACAATGATGATGGCTATTGGGCTTCCTATCAAGCACTTTGAGAGCCTGTTTGTAGACAGACTGAATAGGTTTTAATGTTGTACAGCAAGCTTGGGCCCAACTAGTCAAGCAGCTTCCCCTCAGGCCCGATCTTCCCCTCAGTCCCGAGCTTCACCCCAGTATCGAGCTTCCCCTCAGTCCCGAGCTGCCCCTCAGTCCCGAGCTGCCCCTCAGTCCCGATCTGCTCCTTAGTCCAGTGGGGTTCTGGGTGAGGACTACTAGGCCATGGTCGGCAGCGAGGGTGGACTATCCAAGGACGCGAGGAGGAGGGACTAAGACAGTGTTTGAGTGGAGTCCACGTCCCGCGCCGGAGCCGCCACCATGGACAGACGCCCACCCGGACCCTCCCTATATTGTTTTGAGGTGCGTTTGGGAGTCCACACCGTAGGGGGGGGGGGTTCTGTCACGCCCTGGTCGAAGTATTTTGTGTTTATCTTCATTTATTTGGTCAGGCCATGGTGTGACATGGGTTTTTGTATGTGGTGTCTATGTATTGGGATTGTTGTTTAGTGGGTGTTCTAGTTAAGTCTATGGCTGTCTGAAGTGGTTCTCAATCAGAGGCAGGTGTTTATCGTTTGTCTCTGATTGGGAACCATATTTAGGCAGCCATATTCTTTGTGTGTTTCGTGGGTGATTGTCCTTAGTGGCATTGTTCCTGTCTCTGTGTTAGTTTACACTAGTATAGGCTATTTCGGTTTTCGTTTAGTTCATTAAGTTCTTTGTTTTGTAGTATTTGTATTGATTCGTGTTTTACGTTTGTTTATTAAACATGGATCGCAATCTACATGCTGCATTTTGGTCCGACTCTCCTTCACCACAAGAGAACCGTTACACTAGGACCAGTTTGCTCTGGTTATTCTCTCTGTAGGCGATGGCTTTGTTATGGAAGGTTTGCGAATCGACCTCCTTCTAGGTGGTTGTAGAATTTAGCAGCTCTTTTCTGTATGGTCTCGACCCCGCCCTGTGCAACTGGGTACTGGACTTCCTGATGGGCCGGCTCCAGGTGGTGAGGGTAGGCAACAACATCTCCACCCCGCTGATCCTCAACACTGGGTCCCCACAAGGGTGCGTTCTGAGCCCTCTCCTGTACTCCCTGTTCACCCACGACTGCGTGGCCACGCATGCCTCCAACTCAATCATCAAGTTTGCGGACGACACAACAGTGGTAGGCTTGATTACCAACAATGACGAGACGGCCTACAGGGAGGAGGTGAGGGCCCTCGGAGTGTGGTGTCAGGAAAATAACCTCACACTCAACGTCAACAAAACTAAGGAGATGATTGTGGACTTCAGGAAACAGCAGAGGGAACACCCCCCTATCCACATCGATGGAACAATAGTGGAGAGGGTAGTACGTTTTAAGTTCCTCGGCATACACATCACAGACAAACTGAATTGGTCCACTCACACAGACAGCATCGTGAAGAAGGCGCAGCAGCACCTCTTCAACCTCAGGAGGCTGAAGAAATTCGGCTTGTCACCAAAAGAACTCACAAACTTCTACAGATGCACAATCGAGTGCATCCAGGCGGGCTGTATCACCGCCTGGTACGGCAACTGCTCCGCTCACAACCGTAAGGTTCTCCAGAGGGTAGTGAGGTCTGCACAACGCATCACAGGGGGCAAACTACCTGCCCTCCAGGACACCTACACCACCCGATGTTGGAAGGCCATAAAGATCATCAAGGACAACAACCACCCGAGCCACTGCCTGTTCACCCCGCTATCATCCAGAAGGCGAGGTCAGTACAGGTGCATCAAAGCTGGGACCGAGAGACTGAAAAACAGCTTCTATCTCAAGGCCATCAGACTGTTAAACAGCCACCACTAACATTGAGTGGCTGCTGCCAACACACTGACACTGACTCAACTCCAGCCACTTTAATAATGGGAATTGATGGGAAATGATGTAAAATATATCACTAGTCACTTTAAACAATGCTACCTAATATAATGTTACATACCCTACATTATTCATCTCATATTAATACGTATATACTGTACTCTATATCATCTACTGCATCCTTATGTAATACATGTATCACTAGCCACTTTAACTATGCCACTTTGTTTACATACTCATTTCATATGTATATACTGTACTCAATACCATCTACTGTATCTTGCCTTTGCTGCTCTGTACCATCACTCATTCATATATCTTTATGTACATATTCTTTATCCCCTTACACTGTGTATAAGACAGTAGTTTTGGAATTGTTAGTTAGATTACTTGTTGGTTATTACTGCATTGTCGGAACTAGAAGCACAAGCATTTTGCTACACTCGCATTAACATCTGCTAACCATGTGTATGTGACAAATACAATTTGATTTGATTTGAGTTGATAAAAAAAAATAATTAGCGGTTATTTGCCTAATACTGCTCTGCGTGCATTATTTGGTGTTTTACCATGTACACAGAGGATATTTTTGCAGAATTCTGCATGCAAAGTCTCAATTTGATGTTTGTCCCATTTTGTGAATTCTTGGTTGGTGAGCAGACCCTAGACCTCACAACGATTTTCAGCCAGAGCGTGACAGAGCATTCCTCTCCCCTCCTATCCCGTTCCTCCCTATCCTCTCCCCTCTTAACCCTCTCCTCCCTCTCCTCACCCCCTCCTCCCGCTCCTCTCCTCTCCCATCTTCTCCTCTCCCACTCTTCCCCTCTTGCTCTCCCTGTGTAACACATGATGACTTTTATGGCCTGGGAGAATATGTCAGTGTGAAGAGGGAAGGTCAGCCTCCTCTCAGCAGGTTGCATGTATTGTGGGGGCGAGAGGGGCAAGGGGGGACAAGAGGTGGTGAAGAGGGTTAGTATTTGTGTGGGGCAGAGAAGGGGCTGGAGCTAGTCTGCTGTAAATCAGGCTGTGAGTAGATTAGCTATGACTGCTTGGCTGGTCTTCCCAGCATGGTTTACATACAAGAAGTTGTAACCTAGTGGCCTGGCCACATCAGGACTCCTCCACTTCCCTCCTCTCTGACAGGCTCTGGTACCTTATGATACCTCTCCACTCACTAAACAACCTCACTATACACTGCACTTTACCACTGGGAAACAAGAGGTGGGGACAATAGAAAGGTTTTCCTTCACCGATCCTCACCCTAGTGTTTGAATAGCAATCTCTCTTTCAAGACATTTTAATGTTATTTGAACATTTCTGATGTATGATTAGGCTTTTACTTATCAGTTATGTTTGCAGAAACCCTGATTCCATATTTTCTGCACATAGGTTCTTCTTTGAAACCAGCATAATTCTCCAACTCAACCATCCAAAGTTATTTCCCATTACAACAATCCTGCTGCATGTCACAGTACAGTATCTCTAGGCTGGTGTTGTAGCAGTGTTCTCTGAGGCCTGAGATGGTGTGGGCTCACTGCTTCCTCTTTCAGTGGAAAACAACCTGTCAGGCACTGCCCTCCCTGCCACGCAGCCAGCCAGCCAGCCGGGGCAGCTGGGAATGCACACTGTTTACTTCTTAAAGCTTTTGCCTTAAACCTACCAGAACTTTGTCTGAGCTCTATAGCAGTGGTCACCAACTGGTTGATCGCCATCTCCAAGGTCTTCATAGTCGATCACCAAACATTGCTGTAACAAATAACAATGATAAAGTCTTTGCGTCCCTGCTTTGTTCGTTCGGTAAGTACTCTTGATTCAGCATGCAAAGTGTTCCAATTTTGAACCATTTCATGTATCTAATTGTAGAACTCTGCATACCTGGCAGGCCCAGAGAGCAAATCAAGTGCACCTATAGGCCTACTGCTGGCCAATCAGATCACCGTATCTGCACAGTTTCCTCGAGACATCGGCTGTAAAAAGAGGCCTCGAGTGCACAGGAAAGTGGATGCTATGAAATTTCAAAACGGTTAAAACAATGACTAGAGAAAGTCTCAGTGAAAACAGCAAAGAGCTGCTGTTTTTATAAGTAAGTTGTTATTCAGCACTGTCAACCGTTTCTTCAACACTTTTATAAGCCATAAAATGTGCGTTCTCCCTACATCCACTCACACTAAAACCAGCACTGCAGCAGCAATGAAAGAGTATAGCAAAGGGTTACGATAGGCTTACGCTGTTATTGTTAGTGGCTTGTCTTTTTTAATATTGAGGAATATTTCACTTTCTCTGGTCATAAGAGTAACAACATGAATTGGTGCATGAGACAGAAATAATGCAGTGTGACTTGAGTTTTGTCATCAGCTGGAAGACTGTGTCCCCTTTTCTCGGCGGAGGGAAGGAGAGCGGGGGGACTGAGACGGGTGAGAGGCAGGGTTATTTCTGCTCCGTCCCACCCCTCAGACTGACCATCCGATGCAGGCCATCAGTGCAGTAAAATAAAAATGCTAATGATTATGCTCACTCAGCTGTGCCTCACAAGTAATACAACAAATTACTATAATCTATTACCAGTGTGATCATGTACCAAACATTTTGAAGTATTATTTCGAAAAGGTCTGAGAAGAACAACATTTCAATTCAAGCATAGACAGGATGCAGTGATAATGTATTGGGCATATAGTCGACTGCACAAACATTGCTTAATAACTGTTTTTAATAGGTTAAAATGTTGCATGTTTTTTAAGTCATATTCTTTTTAATAAATCTGAGCGGTAGATCTCAGCTTGCTTGTGGACTTGCCTTTTGCTTTGATCTTGACTCAGAAAAGGTGGTGACCACTGCTCTGTAGTAATGTCAAATCAAATCAATATTTGTCACTTGTGCCAAATACAACAGGTGTAGTAGACCTTACAGTGAAATGCTTATTACAAGCCCTTAACCAACAATTCAGAGTTTAAAAAAAGTAATTAAGAAAATATTTGCTAATTTTTAAAATAAATAAAAAACATTTAAATACAACGTACCACAATAAAATAACAAAACAGAGGCTGTATACAGGGGGTACCGGTACAGAGTCAATGTGTGGGGGTACAGGTTAGTCAAGGTAATTGAGGTACATGTCGGTGGGTGTAAAGTGAGTAGCAACAGCGTACCAAAGGGGGTCAATGCAAACAGTTTGGGTAGCCATTTGATTAACATTTAGTAGTCTTATGGCTTGGGGGTAGAAGCTGTCCTAGATTTAGTGCCTTCTAAACCACAAATAATTTCACCAAATCGCTTTTTGAGAGCCTTTCAAAGCATAACTTGCCTTATTCAGTGTGGTGTTATTTATATTTGGTTTATATCGGTATCTAGTTACAGATATGACTTAAAAACTTCTACATTTCTTCCCTCCATCTTTCAGATCCGCAGTGGGAAGCTGATGATCACCAACGCCAGGAAGAGTGACGCAGGGAAATACATTTGTGTGGGGACCAATATGGTGGGAGAGAGGGAGAGCGAAACTGCAGAACTGACTGTTCTAGGTAAGAGTCTGTCTGTCTGTCTGTCTGTCTGTCTGTCTGTCTGTCTGTCTGTCTGTCTGTCTGTCTGTCTGTCTGTCTGTCTGTCTGTCTGTCTGTCTGTCTGTCTGTCTGTCTGTCTGTCTGTCTGTCTGTCTGTCTGTCTGTCTGTCTGTCTGTCTGTCTGTCTGTCTGTCTGTCTGTCTGTCTGTCTGTCTGTCTGTCTGTCTGTCTGTCTGTCTGTCTGTCTGTCTGTCTGTCTGTCTGTCTGTCTGTCTGTCTGTCTGTCTGTCTGTCTGTCTGTCTGTCTGTCTGTCTGTCTGTCTGTCTGTCTGTCTGTCTGTCTGTCTGTCTGTGAAGGTCAAAGAGTCTGCATGTCCCCTTGGTAAAGGTTTTTCTCCCTGGCACATAATCCAATAATGGAACAAGTTACATAACAATGGCCCCCAGCCCTGCAGCTGTGAAGGCATTTCTCATGAATCCTAAACTCAGGGTGACCCTGTCTTCCCACCGTGACCCCTGCCACCCCCCAGCTGTCCTGGACCAGGTTGTATCCCCACCCTCATCCCCCACTCTCAATCATTCTTCTTGCTGCCAAGTGTCCCAGACCACTGACTCCTTGCCTGGTTCCCCTCTCCACCCCCACCTCCACCCTATGCTGTCCCCCTCTCTACCAGCACCCCACCCCCTCTCCAAACACTTCCATTGTAGCAGACTGAGACATCTTATCACGGGAACGGGAACGGGTAGGCTAGGCTGGGCTACTGGCCAGGGCACACCACACACATTTACAATGCCTAGTAAAAACTTCTAGGGCTAATAGAATAATACTGTGTATTGAATAAACAGATCTGTTTTCAAATGTGCTATGGGACCAATGTCAATAAAATGGCCCTAGTTTTAACAAGCCCTACTAGTTTTAAGTGGATTTAAGTTGTTTTCATTCACATACATGAATGTGTTTTAGTGAAAACACTGTCCCCGTGGGTGAAAGAGGGTGAAACACGGGGGAATGTGGGTGTGGTACATCCGTCCCATGGAGAGAGAGTTACAGGGGGCTAATGGTATTCAGAGGTAGCGTCTTTAGGTGCTTATCTAATAGCTTTGTATAAGCTTGATTTTGCAAAAGGGCTAAGGGTTGGAGATCCAAGCAAAACTGTCAGTCTATCACCCAACTTGAAACACATTATGATTATGATCTTCTTCAGAGCGCCCAGGGTTTGTGAAGAGGCCCAGTAGTGTTATGGTGCTGGCAGATGAGAGTGTGGAGTTCCACTGTGAGGCACAGGGAGATCCGGTCCCCACTGTCCGCTGGAGGAAAGAGGATGCAGACCTACCCAAGGGGAGGTATGGATGGATTGCCCAGCAGTACTATACAGCCTTTATATTACGCTGTTACACGTCATAGACACATACTCTGATCAAAATTCATATGCACACTTAGGCTCGCGTCTGGTCATGGAATGAGATGCGTGGTATATTACAGTGTGTACGCCATCATGTGAAGCTCCTTTGTCTCATCGTTATATCTCCCAGTCCCTTTCTCTCACACTGTGTGTATGTGTCTGTCCGTCTACAGGTATGAGATCCTAGAGGACCACACCCTGAGCGTACGAGATGTAAGACTGTCAGACGAGGGCTCCTACACATGTGTTGTGGAGAACATGGTGGGAAAGGCTGAGGCATCCGCTACACTGACTGTACACGGTCAGTACAACCTCCACCAACCGTAACCCCAACCCAAGTCTGTTTGACATGAAAGCGCACCGACTATGTTATTATTTACCTTAATTTAACTAGGCAAGTCAGTTAAGAACAAATTAAGAACAAATTCTTATTTTCAATGACGGCCTAGGAACAGTGGGTTAACTGCCTGTTCAGGGGCAGAACGACAGATTTGTATCTTGTCAGCTCCGGGGTTTGAGCTTGCAACCTTCCGGTTACTAGGCCAACGATCTAACCACTAGGCTACCCTGCCGCAGACTGTGTGCAAACTGTGTGCAGACTGTGTGCAGACTGTGTGCAGACTGTGTTTATGCTGTGCAGCTGTTGCTCTGACATTCATGAAACGTTAGATAAAGTGTGAAGGAGAAGACAGCTGTTCTCAGAGCAGTTGGATATCTTACCTAACCCACACCAAAGAGTGTCATACCACTGCCCTGATTTATTTAGCATGGGTCAGTTTACATTCATGTGTCGAGTCAAGCAGTTGCCAGAGTAACCGACTGAGTTGGGTTATCAGTTAAATGTGAGGTCATGTACAGTTGAAGTTGGAAGTTTACATACACTTAGGTTGGAGTCATTAAAACTCATTTTTCAACCACTTCACAAATTTCTTGTTAACAAACTATAGTTTTGGCAAATCAGTTAGGACATCTACTTTGTGTATGACACAAGTCATTTTTACAACAATTGTTTACAGACAGATTATTTCACTGTATCACAATTCCAGTGGGTCAGAAGTTTACATACACTAAGTTGACTGTGCCTTTAAACAGCTTGGAAAATTCCAGAAAATTATGTCATGGCTTTGGAAGCTTCTGATAGGCAAATTGACATAATTTGAGTCAATTGGAGGTGTACCTGTGGATATGGTTCAAGGCCTACTTTCAAACCCAGTGCCTCTTTGCTTGACATCTGGGAAAATCAAAAGAAATCATCCAAGACGTCAGAAAAAAATAGTAGACCTCCACAAGTCTGGTTCATCCTTGGGAGCAATATTCTAATGCCTAAAGGTACCACGTTGATCTGTATAAAGAATAGTACGCAAGTATAAACACCATGGGACCAGGCAGCCATCATGCCACTCAGGAAGGAGACGCGTTCTGTCTCCTAGAGATTAACGTACTTTGGTGAGAAAATTGCATTTCAAACCCAGGTAAAAAAGTATCTATATCCACAGGAAAACAAGTCCTATTTCGACATAACCTGAAAGGCCATTCAGCAAGGAAGAAGTCACTGCTCCAAAACCGCCATAAAAATGCCAGTTTGCAACTGCACATGGGGACAAAGATCGTACTTTTTGGAGAAATGTCCTCTGGTCTGATGTAACAAAAATAGAACTGTTTGGCCATAATGACCATCGTTATGTTTGGAGGAAAAAGGGGGAGGCTTGCAAGCCGAAGAACACCATCCCAACCGTGAAGCACAGGGGTGGCAGCATCATGTTGTGGGAGTGCTTTGCTGCAGGAGGAACTGGTGCACTTCACAAAATAGATGGCATCATGAGGCAGGAACATTATGTGGATTTATTGAAGCAACATCTCAAGACATCATTCAGGAAGTTAAAGCTTGGTCGCAAATGGGTCTTCCAAATGGACAATGACCCCAAGCATACTTCAAAAGTTGTGGCAAAATGGCCTAATGACAACAAAGTCAAGGTATTGGAGTGGCCATCACAAATCCCTGACCTCAATCCTATAGTCAATTTGTGGGCAGAACTGAAAAAGTGTGTGCGAGCAAGGAGGTCTACAAACCTGATTCAGTTACACCAGCTCTGTCAGGAAGAATGGGCCACAATTCATCAAACTTATTGTGGGAAGCTTGTGGAAGGCTACCCAAAACGTTTGACCCAAGTTAAACAATTTAAAGGAAATGCTACCAAATACTAATTGGGTGTATGTAAACTTCTCACCCACTGGGAATGTGATGAAAGAAATACAAGATGAAATAAATAATTATTTCTCTTATTATTCTGATATTTGACATTCTTAAAATAAAGTGGTCATCCTAACTGACCGAAGACAGGGAATTTTTACTATGATTAAATGTCAGGAATTGTGAAAAACTGAGTTGAAATGTATTTGGCTAAGGTGTATGTAAACTTCTGACTTCAACTGTATTTACTTGGCTTGAGTCATATCAGTTCTGCAGCAATCAGCACTCTACTTGCCTTGTTTCCTGCTCGTACAACTCATAGTCTAACCATGACTGGATCAATGTAACAGTTCTGAATAGGTGCCCCGATGGGAGTGTTGATGAGGCACCAGGAAGTGGTTTCATTTATGAGCAGGGATGGCCTTCCACAATGACCCCTACAGCACTGGGACTGATGGCAGGAAATGAGCACCAACTCCCGACTACTCACACACACTTGCGTGTACACGAATGCACACACACACGCATATACAGACACATGCACACACACACACACACACACACATGTGCATACACACACACATGTGCATACACACACACACACACACACACACACACACACACACACACACACACACACACACACACACACACACACACACACACACACACACACACACACACACACACACACACACACACACACACACACACACACACACACACACACACACACACACACACACACACACACACACAGTGGCCAAGTGACACGAAGCAAGAGAGAGATAGACAGACAGTGAGGATGAGCAGGGCTTAATTAAAGACAAGCCTGAGTCCCATGCAGGGAATTGACATGGTTCCAATTACAGAATCTACTCTACCCCAAACCTGCCTGCCTCTGTCAAATTGGTGAAGTGAGATATAAAAAAAGATATATAAAAAAATAGGGAAAAGTGGTGCGTGCATATGTATCCATCCCCTTTGCTATGAAGCCCCTAAATAACATCTGGTGCAACCAATTACCGTCAGAAGTCACATAATTAGTTAAACAATGTCCACCTGTGTTCAATCTAAGTGTCACATGTTCTCAGTATATATACCTGTTCTGAAAGGCCCCAGAGTCTGCAACATCATTATTAAGCAAGGGATATTACCAAGCAAGCGGCACCATGAAGACCAAGGGACTCTCCAAACAGGTCAGGGACACAGTTGTGGAGGGGTACAGATCAGGGTTGGGTTATAATAAAATATCAGAAACTTTGAACAGATAACCCCGAAGGAGCTGCAAAGCTCCACAGCTTAGATTGGAAAATCTGTCCATAGGACCACTTTAAGCCGTACACTCAGAGCTGGGCTTTACGGAAGAGTGACCAGAAAAAAATCCATTGCTTAATGAAAAAAATAAGCAAACACGTTTGGTGTACGCCAAAAGACTCTCCAAACATATGGAAGAAGGTACTCTGGTCAGATGAGACTGGAATGGATATTTTTGGCCCTCAATGAAAACACTATGTGTGGATCAAACCCAACACTTCTTAGCACCCCAAGGACACCAAGCATAGTGGTGGCAGCATCATGTTGTGGGGATGTTTTTCATCAGCAGGGACTGGGAAACTGGTCAGAATTTAAGAAATTATGTATAGCGCTAAATACAGGGAAATCCTTGAGGGAAACCTGTTCTCATCTTCCAGAGATTTGAGACTGGGACGGAGGTTCACCTTCCAGCAGGACAATGACCCTAACCATACTGCTAAAGCAACACTTGAGTGGTTTAACGGCAAACATTTAAATATCTTGGAATGGCTTAGTCAATGCCCAGATCTCATTTGAGAATCTGTGGTATGACTTAAAGATTGCTGTATATCAGCATGAACTCATCCAACTTTGAAGGACCTGGAGCAGTTTTGCCTTGAAGAATGGGCAAAAATCCCAGGGCTAGATGTGTCAAGCTCATAGAGACACACCCCAAGAGACTTGCAGCTGTAATTGCTGAAAAAGGTGGCTCTACAAAGTATGGATTTTTAATAGTTCTGCACACTCAAGTTTTCTGGTTTTTCTGTCTTATTTCTTGTTTGTTTCACAAGAAAAAATATTTTGCATCTTCAAAGTGGTAGGCATGTTGTGTAAATCAAATGATACAAACCCCCCCAAAAAATCTATTTTATTTCCAAGTTGTAAGGCAACAAGATAGGGAAAATGCCAAGGGGGTGAATACTTTTGCAAGCCACTGTATATTTTTGTTTTCTCATGATTTGGTTGGTTTGGTTGGATCTAATTGCATTGCTGTCCTGGGGCTCTGTTCTCAAACACAAACAGACCCCACAGTGCCCCAGGACAACAACACAATTAGACCCAACCAAATCATGAGAAAACAAAAAGATAATTACTGACATAAATGAAACATAGCTCCATGGTTTCTCTGTTTTCTGCCCCAAACATAAACAGTCTAGTGGGCTTGCTGTGTTTGAACATATCCACAGGGAAGGCAGGAGATTAAGGGTTTGTTTCCTCTTTAAACAGTCTGGCCGTGTTATTGGTGCAGACAGGCCACGTTATCAGTAGTGAAAATCAAAGCATATTGGATCCCCACTCCAGTCGAGCTGCTTTCAATCCCAACACACCAAGGCTAAGCTGTTATTTAAAAATAAAACCGTTTTTCTGTTGTTTATTTATTCTTATTTATTTAGCATAGTTTCCATCATCTAACACTTTTACTGAGGTCGTCCATCACACTGTAACTAGTGCCATCACTCCAGATCATCTTGTAGCATTTTAATGTATTTCCTCCTCAAAGTCATGTCTTCATTTCTCACCCTTTTCTGTTCACACTACAGCTATTCTGCCTCATTCATTCATTCATTCCATTCATTCATTCATTCAATCATTCAATCATTCACCCCCAACTATTTCCCTTTCTGTCTTTCTCACTGTGTCTCTCCATGCATATCATTGTTTATCTCCAGTAAGAGTCACAGTGTGCCACAGCCTTCACAGAGATATTAAGCCCTCAGTCAATAAGGCTCTATAGTCCTAGCTCGACACTCAGAGTTCCAGTCTCCGAGTGTCTGTTTTACTTAATCCAGCACATGGAGCTGTCGTAGAATCCATCCCCCTTTCTTTTCCCTCAGGTTTATGTGTTTACTGGGGGATTGTAACTCTGTCCAAACAGGCTGCAGGACTGGCTGGCCTTGTAACTCAACCCAACACTCCCATGCAAGGCTTTTCACACCTTTGAGTCAACAGGTCCAATGAGTCTTCAAGGGTTGGGAACGCTGTGTCCCAGCAGCCTTACTGAGCACACATAGTAATATACACACACACACACACACACACACACACACACACACACACACACACACACACACACACACACACACACACACACACACACACACACACACACACACACACACACACACACACACACACACACACACACACACACACACACACACACACACACACACACACACACACACACACAGGGGCACACACAGGGTCACACACAGGGGACACACTCAGGGACACACACACAGGGGCACACATAGGGACATACACAGGGACACACACATGGGGGCTCACACAGGGGCACACACAGGGACACACACACAGGGGCACACACACAAACACACACAGGGACACACACACAGGGGCACAAACATGGGGGCACACACACGAGGGCTCACACAGGGGTACACATAGGGGCACATACAGGGGCACACACAGGGGCACACACAGGGGCACATACATGCACGACAAACTGGGGCACACAGATGCACGACACACACACAGGCACGCACGTACACATCAACGCAAATACACACACACACTCTATCTTCACCTTTCACTGGCCCATTCAACTGACCAAACACAAGAGCTCACGTGTCCCCTCAGCACCACCTCCAGTCACCCCATAAGGCTGCCAGGGGACTTCATGCCTCTGGCCCCAGATAGCTCCATAAAACACAAGCTACATGTCAGGGGTCATCACATTGGCATTCAGTGTGGACCTATAAGCACGACACCAAACCTTTCAAACACTTCCAACAAAGTTATGTGTTTGCGTGTGTCTGTGTGCGTGTGTGCATGCATGTGCCAAGGAAATGTTTTCCTCCAATATCCTGGGTCCTAAATATAACACAGACAAACATAGTGAAGGAAACACGGCGTTCTCCAGAGGCACAGTATTTGGTCAATGGAAATAATTACATACGACTACTGTATATGAAACATGGTGGGAGCCTGTAGCTGGCTGCGTATGTAGCACGTAGAGGGGGTCTGGTCTGAGCCCGACACACTCAGGCAGGACGCTCCACTTCCTATACCATACAGCATGGCATGCTGGGAGCTGGACCTCGGCTCTTATGATGTACATGGTCACATATTCATCAAGTCCCGCTTCCGAAAACATGTCTGTCAGGGGGTAAGAGGGTTAGAGGGTTCAGAGGCCACAGCCAAATCCAACAACAACACACTGCTTTCTCCTGTCTGTGTCCTCCCTTTCTCTCCTCCTTCCGTTTGGTCCTTTTTTAGGGTCTCATATGTCCCTCTGTGTTCCGGACTTTCTCTTCCACTTATCTTTATTAGTAGTGTAATAGTGATAAAATAGTCAAAGGTGCTGTAATAAGCGTGTATGTGTGAGAGTGTGTATGTCCACAGTAACTACATACGTGTGTTTTGCTAGTGCCGAGGAATTTAGATAGAGGGAGGGAGATGTATTTTACAGTCAAACACACACTAAAGCATTCTCCCACTGGGGTCCCATTCATTAAACACACAAGCCGACTCCTCCGAAGACCAGCCTCAGTCAACACACCCTACCACACATATCCTCCATTAATGACTGGGAAGTAGTCTAGCACACAAACAGAGCTTCCGCGCCTCATGCCCCCACTGTGTGGCAGGTTGTTGTTTGTCCCATTCATCTTTCTCAGTCATGTATTCATTCATCAGAGTGTGTGTTGAAAATGTTTAATGATTGACTGATAGTCTTTTCCCATTGCATGTGCCATCATTATTCATCTCCCGTGTTTGTGTCTCTTCTCTTCTCTTCTCTTGTAGTCTTCACTGGTAAGTTATCATCATTATGTCATCCTATTTCTATGAGATTTTAGTTGTTTATTATGTTATTATATTGCAATGCTTGCAAAGTTTTTCAATGGCTCGTCCTGTTAACCAAGCCACATCTCTCCACCCCTCCAGTGCCCCCAGCGTTCGCCATGCGCCCCAGAAACCAGGTGGTGGCGGTGGGGAGAACGGTCACCTTCCAGTGTGAGGCCACTGGCAACCCCCAACCTGCTATCTTCTGGCAGAGGGAGGGCAGCAATGTGAGATACCATCTAGTCCATCTAATTTATAAATGTTGATGCATAGAGTTTAAGTTATTGATCCATATCCTAGTGTAGGATATAGGATATTGATAACACCATGTCCAGTGGTTGTCTCAAGCATAGACATGTAATTCCAGTGTCAAGACCCCTCTGTCTCTTTCTCTCTGTCCTCCAGAGCCTGCTATTCTCCTACCAGCCACCTCAGCCCTTCAGCCGTCTCTCTGTGTCCCAGACTGGCAGTCTGACCATCGCAGATGCCCAGCGCTCTGACGGCGGGTACTACAGCTGTCAGGCCCTCAATATCGCTGGCTCCGTCATCACCAAGGCCCTGCTGGAGGTCACTGACAGTGAGTGAGGGAGGGAGGGAGGGAGGGAGGGAGGGAGGGAGGGAGGGAGGGAGGGAGGGAGGGAGGGGGGAGAAGGGTTTCCTCTAATCAACTGACCAAAGCTCTTCCAGTATGTAAGTTGACTCCACTGGCCTGGTTGGCTGAGTTGTCTCTCCATGATTGGAAAATACAGAATCTGTGGCCTCCAATGTTATGACTAAAAAATCACCACTGTGTAGCTGAATAGCTACTTGCTGCTTTGCTGACTGGATGTATGGCAGATCAGCCTTTCCTGTAGACTGCTGAGATGCTGTGTCCTCTATGGTTCATTGTTTCTACTGTTACTAATTGTTGTTGGAGTGAATTCAGGAACCCTCAGCTGCAGGCGTTTGGACTCCAAACCCCCTGTTCCCATGGTGACACAGTGCATATAGACTGCCCATCCCCTCCTTACAAACTGAACCCTCCCCCAAAACCCACACACACATACTCGCATTTTCACACACACACATTTTTACACACACACACACACATATTTAAACACAGACACCTTTCGTTCTCCTCCCTAATGTCATGCTGGTGATCCGAATGATGATAATCCTGATAATTGCATCAGTTATTAAAAACTGAATTAAAATGGTGAGTCTGGCTCAAAGGCCTACAACTGTAATTAAAGCCACCATCCCCACCAGCAAAGTCTACTTGGTTATAATAAACTGACTTGAGTGTGAGCATGCGTGCGCATGTGTGTGTGTGTCTTCACTATGTACATATATTATGTTAATTCACATAATTGCCTGAGGCTGGTACAGGCGGCAAGCATTGTCTGTGCATAAAGGTGACTTCAGCAGTGGTAGCTATTGGTTCTGGGTACCGGTAATCATATGGTGATGATAAAGCTTTCTGCATCTGCCAAGGTGTCGCACCGGACAAATAAGAGTCACCGGCACTCAATTACACTTAATGGAAATGAAACAAGGATATAACATGTTTAATCCATGTAGGACTTCTCACTCTGCTATCCTTTATATTTCCTTCAAGTGAATAGGCCTACCTGTCTCTCCCCTCTCCCTTCCCCCTCCTCCCTCCCTGTTTGCGAGGTGTATTTGTATGGAAATAACTTGCTGCCATTACCTCTGGCGGTTTTCAAGGTGTTTCCATTATTTTTCCCTCTGCCTCTCATTTTGGAGAGCTTTTTCCCCCCTATTTCCACAATGTTGTGAAATGTGAGAGTGATGGCTGTGTGACTGCTGTCTAAATGGGATTTGTTATTAGTTGGTCTGTGGTGCTCTGGCTATTGCCAGCTCCTACTGTTCCTGCTACTTCCCAGTGATTAGCCAGTTGCTCTGGGCATTGGGATAATCTGATGTCTATTCCCTCCACTGCCCCAACTGATCACTCCTATTGTGTTCTCCTCGTATCAATTTCCCTCAATATCTCTCACATCACATCTGCCCTTGATTTTCTCTCTGTCGTTCCCCCTTCCATTCTCTTCTATATAATTTTTATTTATCTCTCTATCTGAAGGGGTGATAGAGAACTATTTACTCTCACAGTATAACTGGTATTAAACAGTGCCTTCTCCCGCTCTCTTTTGAATAGTGGTGTCGGACCGCCCCCCTCCCGTGATCCGACAGGGCCCGTCCAATCATACGGTACCTGTGGAGAGCACAGTGGTCCTGGGTTGCCAAGCAACAGGGACACCCACACCAACAGTTCACTGGAAGAAAGACGGGGTGATGGTGTCCCCCGAGGAGGCCCGCATCACCCAGATAGACACAGGAGCCCTGCAGATCCGCTACGCTAAGGTAGGGGGCAGCGTAACACCACCACCAACATACACTCATAGACCACCACTCAGACACCACCAAATGAACCCACTCTTACACTGTCTCTGTGTCTCTGCTCCTCAGCTTGGAGATACAGGCGTCTACACATGCGTGGCGTCCAGCCCCAGTGGAGAGGCATCCTGGAGGGCTTACCTGGAGGTGGAAGGTAGGTTATGGACATCATACTGATCTTTTCAGCTGTATCTTTCACTCTCTGGAGTCATTGCTGTGAGTAAAAGGGTATTTATTTGATTGTTTTATTGCCACTCTGACCTCACTGTTTCGTGTCTGGCAGAGTTCGGAGTAGTAGTCCAGCCAGGTCGACCCACAGACCCTAACCTGATCCCCAGCGGCCCATCCAAGCCTGACGTGACTGACGTGAGCCGCACCTCAGTCACTCTGTCCTGGAAATCCAACCCAAATGCTGGGGCCACGCCCACCTCCTATGTCATCGAAGCATTCAGGTAAGTCTAAGAAATCCTACCCAAACGCTGGGTTCACATCCACCTCCTACGTCATCGAGGTATTCAGGTAAGTCTAGCAGGGCCGAGATGTGTGTCTATTATGTGTGTTCAGGGCTGTATAGATATGCATGCGTTGTGTATGCACTCATTTTAAGACTCATTTTAAGACCTCCATCTGTGTAGTCACGCGTCGGGGAGTAGCTGGGTGACTCTGGCTGACCACGTGAAGATGGAGACCTTTGTCCTGAAGAACCTCAAGCCAGGTGCAGTTTACCTGTTTCTGGTGAGAGCAGCCAACGCCTACGGCCTCAGTGACCCCAGCCCCATCACTGATGCAGTCAGGACACAAGGTGAGATAACCCTATCCTCTACAAGCTTTACCTGATGATAGAGTCACATTTAGCTGATGTCAGAGACACTAAGACTTAGTGATCCTCATATTGTAACCAGCTGGCTTGGCAAGGGCAATGTGAGTGTCTGAGTGAGCTAACTCTCTCTGTGTCCCCATTCAGACACCCCTCCCACCAGCCAGGGGGTAGACCATCGTCAGATCCAGAGGGAGCTGGGGGATGTGGTGATCCATCTCCACAACCCCACCATCCTCTCTTCCTCTTCTGTCAGGGTGCAGTGGACGGTGAGTAGAACCTTGAACCTCGACCTAACTGGGCCTGGGCCGTCTGCAGATACTGACCATCCTAAGGAAAAGTTACCCTAGTGTCTGTCTGTGTCAGCTGATTGTGAATGATTACTACCAGCTTCTTAGACTGCATGGTCTGTTGGTCTCCCAACACCAAGGGGGGGAAAAGTATGGCATGTATGTGTTCCCTCTGGGAACTTCAATCCAGCCCGTGAGATATGAAAAATATATATATAATATATTTTTTAACCCCTTTTTTCTCCCCAATTTCATTGTATTCAATTGTCCCATCGCTGCAACTCCCGCACGGACTCGGGAGAGACAAAGGTCGAGAGCCGTGCGTCCTCATGACACGACCCAGCCAAGCCACACTGCTTCTTGACACAATGCCCGCTTAACCAGCCGCACCAATGTGTTGGAGGAAACACCGTACACCTGGTGACCGTGTCAGCGTGCATGTGCCCGGCCCGCCACAGGAGTTGCTAGAGCGCAATGGGACAAGGAAATCTCGGCCTGCCAAGCCGTCTCCTAACCCAGACGAAGCTGGGCCAATTGTGCACCACCTCATGGGTTTCCCAGCCCATGTGACACAGCCTGGGATCAAACCCGGATCTGTAGTGATGCCTCAAGCACTGCGATGCAGTGCCTTAGACTGCTGCGCCACTCAGGAGGCCCCCGCAAATTGATTTTAACAATTGGTCCCCCAAAAATGTGGCCTTCCATTGAATTTCAAAATCCCGATGTGGCCCTCGAGCCAAAAAGTCTGCCCACCCCTGCCCTAAACCTTTCTGTGCTTGCGTGGCTATAACTGATATTCACAATAGGCTAATTTGATTGAGAAATAATGTACTTCAGAACACAAAGTTGAGGCATAGAGCAGAGAGCATAGAATGTGCTGTATAACCAGCTGTGTAGAGCTGTGGGTAGGATGCAGGGGTTGGAACCTAAATTATTTTCCAATCGTTTCATTCTGAACAGAACCATCATTTTTTTTCATTCCGTTCTAATTTTCCGACCAGCAAAGTCAAGTTCTGAACCAGTTCCAATCCCAAAAAAGTGGTGGTTTATGTTGTTCCTTTCTGTTCCTTTTTAAACCTCTGAAATATAAATATATCTTTTTTTTACGTCTTACCTTTTTGGACTTACAATGTGAAAGATAACTAAAGTATCCTTAAGTAGCATTGAAAAAGTAGCATTGAAAAGGTAGCATTGAAAAAGTGAATCCATTCTTCTCTAATAATTTATGAATCACGCTTTTAACATCAACAGGCTACAGTAGCCTGTGCATCGGAGGGGGAGGGGCAGGTAGTCTACACACGTACACACACGTAAAGATTTTCAGCTAGCAGTCAGACACTGGAAAAGTTTCTGAGTGACTGAGTGAGGGTTTTGCAGGGTTTTTTGTGAGACTAGAAAAATATTCCCTAAACTGTTCTGTTCCAGAACAGTATAGATCACTTTCGTTCCCGGTTCTGATTGTTATTTTAAGGTTTTCGGTTCTGTTCCATGAACCTGTTTCAACCTCTGGTAGGATGTGGACCAATGGTCTAATGAAGACCGCCTGATATTCACAATATGTTATACAAATATAATTTATTTCATTGAGAAATAATGTACTACAGAACATATAGTTGAGTCTGTAGGCATAGAGCATAGACTGTGCTGTATATCCAGTTGTGTGGAGCTGTGGATAGGATGTGTACCAATGGCCTAATCAAGACCACCTGTGCTGACAGAATGAGTTTTGATCCTGGTCTATGAAAGAGGACTTGTATATGTTGTGAGGCCTTTCTCCCTCTCTTCCCCAGGAAGGGCCAAGGGGCTCAGTGATGAATGAGCACATGTCAGGGGTGCAGTACTAAACAGAGACACAATGTAAATAGTTTAGCTGAGCAGACCCAAAGCCAGACTGACAGGGAGAAGGCTTCCCCATGGCCATCATCTGTGGAACTTGGCTGCCTGGGGAGTTTTTGAGCTTTCTGCATACTTGGACCGAAAATTATTAATAGGGCCACTGGACAGTACAAATGAACATGATCCCCTTTAAAATAGGTGAGAACACTTTGTTATGGGCCATTGTCAAGTAAAACGTATTGGGCCCAGTCATTCATAAAGTGCTTATGAAGCCCTAGCTTCCTTAGCCATATCTACGATACCTAAATCTGAGGCCCATGTTTCTTTGCGTGCTGGTTAGAAGTGCCCTCCTGGCAGTGTCCTAACCAGTCCCAGGCTCTCAGGAAACTGGTGCTTGGTGATGACCTCATGCTGTGGTTTCTCTGAGCTCTGAAAGATGACATGGGGTGTAACCTAAGCTCTCCCTGTGGGCTTGGGGGGCAACATAGCACAGAACTAAAGACTTCTCCTGGAGGATGTTCATTATATGGCTAACAGCCCAACAAACGCGGCAGGAGAGTTATGGTGTTATAATGTGTATTGTTTTTTTATTTCATCATGTGACACACTGGTCCAACATCTGAGATCGCTGTTCCATTTCCTGCTGTTGTAATGTCTCTTTGACATTTGTGTCATAGATCCCAGGGCTTACAATGAAATAGTTTTGGTTGGAACTATAATATTAAATATCAACGGCTATGGCAACCAAAATGTTATAGCAATTTAATAGACTAATTTACAGTAGGGTTCCTTTTTCTGCCGTTAGAATGTGTTCCAAAGTTCAAAGTGAGAACACATGGTCATAACACTGCTTATAAAATGATGTTCTGTTTTAGATGCCTTCTAAGAAACCCTAAAATCTATTCCCCCTTTCTGCCACTAGGTGGAGCAGCAGTCTCCATACATCCAGGGTTACAAGGTGATGTACAGGGCGTCTGCGGAGCTGGGCCAGCCGGGGGGGCAGTGGGGCGTGTTCGAGGTGCGGAACCCTGGAGAGGACGGTGCTGTGGTGCCTCAGCTGAAGAAGGGGGTCACCTACGAGTTCAAAGTGCGTCCCTTCTTTGATGAGTTCCAGGGAGCGGACAGCGAAGTGAAGGTGGCCAGGACGCCTGAGGAAGGTGAGAGGCTGAGGCCAGGGGTCAGGGATCAGGGGTCAAGGGCTTCTGTTAAAGAGGGTAGTGATGGAAAGTCTGAGTGGAGATGAAATACATGAGTTATAGTATTAGAATGGAGTAGGTTGTTTTGTGAGAGTTTTAGTAGTCCAGGGAAGTGGTTGACAAAATCAACCTTTCACATGTAGAAATAAATGAATGAGATTTCTGAGAAACCATAACACATCTCGGTAACACATTATTTGGATAGTCCATCTGTAGATGCTCTACAGACTATCTACAGACAATTAGTAATATTTCAACTCTCTACTAACCCCAGTTCTAACCCTAACCTAAAACCTTATCCACACGAGTTTGGTGGCACCTTAATTGGGGAGGACGGGCGCGTGGTAATGGCTGGAGTGGAATAGGTGGAATGGTATCAAATACATGTGTTTGATGCCATTCCATTTACTCTGTTCCGCCCATTATTATGAGCCGTCCTCCCCTCTACGCCTCTACTGCCCTTATCCTAACCCTTAACCCTTACCCTAGCCCAAACCTTAACCATTACCCTTATTCTAACCTAACCGTAACCTTAGCAAGCCGTTGCTTGTCAACAGATAGTTGTTCATACTATCTACAGAGATTTTACCGATGGAATATCTGTACTATCCAAATAAAGTGCGCTAATTGTTCCGGAGATGTGTGGGTGTTACTGTATGGTTGTTGCATAGTTATCAACATTGATGAGGTTTGAGAGTTTCACATTGTAAAGCTGACGTGTGTCTGTATTCTGTATAGATGAGTGTGTAGCAGCAGCTGTGCAGACAAATTGCGCTGCTAATTGTTTTCTGAGTTCATGCGTAGAGCCCCAGCCAGCCCGAGACAACAGACATGCCTGCTTTCATTATCTTTAACTAGGCGATGACTAAGCTCCTGAGGCCAACGTGCTACTGATTCACTTGAATTGCTTTCATCAGGTGACTAGCACCACCACCACCACCACCACCACCACCGTGGCACAGCACACAAAGCCTCCAGGCATTACTAGAGCTCAAACAACAGACCATTCATCACAAAATCAGCTCAGTCAATTGCTGTATTATACTGGTGACAAACATGCGACATGGACCTGTGGCTTCATGTGGGTTTCATATCCTTAGGCAGATAATTGCAAGAACATCTAGTGGGCTAGGCTAGATAGATAGATATGTGGAACATTCAGTGCCCCAGCTTATCAGAGAAAACATTATGTATACACATTTTTTTTTATCTTCTCATCTTACATATACTACCAATTATCACAACATCCATACAAAGTACCCACTGGGCAAAAACTGGTTGAATCAACATTGTTTCCACATCATTTCAACCAATAAAATAAATGTGAGGACATTGAATCAACCTGGAAAACAGATTATATTTGTAAAAAGTCATCAACGTAAGGGCATTTAATCCCTTTTTTACCTAACTTTTAACCTAAATCCAATGACATGGTAAAATGTTTTGTTGATTTCACGTTGAATGCACGTTAGTTCAAATCCCCGAGCTGACAAGGTACAAATCTGTCGTTCTGCCCCTGAACAGGCAGTTAACCCACTGCTCCTAGGCCGTCATTGAAAATAAGAATTTGTTCTTAACTGACTTACCTGGTTAAATAAAGATAAAATCAAATAAATAAAGGTTGACAACTCAACCAAATGTAAATGAAAACTATTCGTTGAACTGACATCTGTGGCTATTCACTCTAGTTCCATACCCTTACAATTGAAAACTTCTACAATATTCATCTGTATTTATTCCACATGCTGTTCATTAGCTCTTTATGATCATACTGTTCAGTAACACTAGTCTTGTTAAAAGCTTGCATCGCCTATTGTAATTGAGAATAATCTGACTACTGCAGGTGAAGCAGTTGCATGTGATCTGAATTGTCACTAAATGTCCTTTAATGTTCAGTAAGAGACATGGCAGACGCTGAGGGGAGCTGTGACATGTACAGGATCAAATGAGAGTGGGTGTCTTTGATGTCATCATGTGCATCTGTCTGACGGTTTGTTCCCATCTCAGCTCCCAGTGGAGCCCCCCGAGGTGTTACCATCACGAAGAGTGATGCCAATGGGACCGCCATCCTGGTCGCTTGGCAACCGCCTCCTGAGGAGGAACAGAACGGAATGGTACAGGAGTACAAGGTAAGATGGAGAGAGGGTTTGATTTTCTGCTGAAGGAAAGAGAGGAACAAACAGAGAGAGGTATGGAGCAGAATCTCAAGCCTCCCACTTTCTCCCTCTCACTTCCTTGGGTTTGTGTGTTTTTAGTTGCTTCAGCGGAGGTGGACTAAGCACATTGATGTGAGGCACTGTCATGGGCTAATGTTGATATGTCATATCAAATACAGTGTTTGCATTTACTGAAAAAAAATCCACTGACTCTCACCATCACACTCCTTCTTTCACCCTATCCTCTAAAGATCTGGTGCCTGGGCAATGAGAGCCGTTACCACGTCAACCGGACAGTAGATGGCTCCACCTTCTCCGTGCTAATCCCCAGCCTGGCGCCAGGGATACGCTACAGTGTGGAGGTCGCCGCTAGCAACGGTGCTGGCCCAGGGGTCAAGAGTGATGTCACCTTCTTTCAACTTGGTGAGCTGCTCAACTGTAACACTTGATAGTCTTCCTTAAGTTAAGAGCATGTAAAAATACATTAAGAATGTTATCTGATCTCAGAACCAAGAAAAGAAGAGGTCAATTAACAGTGTTAATCCATTATCTATGTCTGTTGACTCACAAGCTTCAGGTCAACACCAGTTCAATTGCTACCCATCTAAGGTATTTTCAGTTATAGCCATGTGATAGATTGTCTGTGTGATTTGCACACTGTGTCAATTCTCATCATGACAAATGTAAAGGTGTATGTACAGGTGTCTATCTAATGTCCCAACATGAACATGTCTCTGAGTCATTTCACAATGCCTTTAGTTAAATAATTTGCATTCAGCTTGTCCTGCCCCAGTCTCAGGTTCACTATATGTGACAAAAAGCACAGACATTATCAACTCGGTTTTCCACCTCTCCATCGTCTTAGTACATTCCAGCCTTTTCATATTACCAATATAAAGCTTTTCGAGTTACATGATGAAGCCCATTCACTCCAGTTCACCTCTTGGCCTAGCACTCTGATGAGCAGAGAATGAGAACAATCTCCATGACAGATTATGTGACCAGATGTATTTAGACATATCTCCTTTCAGCTGACTCTCCTGTCTCCACTCTGTAATGTTGTTTTCCATGTCAGACTCCTGCCCATCAGTTGAACTTTAATGTTTTGAAGGATTTATGTTTGTCCTTCAGGATCCGCCTCAATTCTTCCCTGCCAATTTTCTATGATGGAGTATACTATATACACGTCCTTCGTGTCAATCTCCTCTCCTCCTCTTCGTCCCTCAGACTCTACAGGTCAGATGATGGACAGTCGTGAGGACCAGGACACATTGTCTCAGATCTCAGACGTGGTCAAACAGCCGGCGTTCATCGCGGGCATTGGTGCTACCTGCTGGGTGGTCCTCATGGTGTTCAGTGTGTGGCTCTACCGCCACCACAAGAAGAGGAGTGGCCTCAGCAGCAGCTACGCCGGCATACGCAAAGGTCCGTAGTGGATGTGGCTTTGGGTGTATATATCAGTGGACATGTTTAACTATACTTGTGGGGATCAAGTAAAGTAAACAAACAAAAATTTGACCAACTGGGGACATTTTGTAAGTTTAGGGTTAGGCTTAGGGAAAGTAGGATAATTTATTAAGTAAGTAGAGTATCAAATGTTGATCACTCCCAGCTAATATTTTGTTGAGTAGAGATTGGAGGGAGATGAGAAGAGACTGGGATGGTGATAGTAATTAGATGTGGGGAGGTGGATAGAGGGAGGACATTAGGTTAGTGTTATGATCATTCAGCTGAACACTGGCAACCTAAGCCCTCTGACACACATGTTAGAGATGGGAAACTGTCCTCTGTGTCACCAGGGTAATTGCATTTATTCACTTCAATCACATTTTTTTTAATGAATTTTTATTTCACCTTTATTTAACCAGGTAGGCCAGTTGAGAACAAGTCTTCATTTACAACTGCGACCTGGCCAAGATAAAGCAAAGCAGTGCGACAAAAACAACAACACAGAGTTACACATAAACAAACGTACAGTCAATAACACAAAAGAAAAGAAAAATAGAAAAATCTATGTACAGTGTGTGCAAATAAAGAAGAGTAGGGAGGTAGGCAATAAATAGGTGAACATAATTACAATTTAGCATTAATACTGGAGTGCAGATGATGTTGTGCAAGTAGAGATAATGGGGTGCAAAAGAGCAAGAGGGTAAGTAATAATATGGGGATGAGGTATTTGGGTGTGCTCTTTACTGATTGGCTGTGTACAGGTACAGTGATCGGTAAGCTGCTCTGACAGCTTACGCTTAAAGTTAGTGAGGGAGATATAAGACTCCAGCTTCAGAGATTTTTGCAATTCATTCCAGTCATTGGCAGCAGAGAACTGGAAGGAAAGGCGGCCAAAGGAGGTATTGGCTTTGGGGATGACATGTGCAGTATACCTGCTGGAGCGCGTGCTATGGGTGGATGTTGCAATGGTGACCAGTGAGCTGAGATAAGGCGTAGTTTTACCTAACAAAGACTAACAGATGACCTGGAGCCAGTGGATTTGGCGATGGATATACAGTGGGGCAAAAAGTATTTAGTCAGCCACCAATTGTGCAAGTTCTCCCACTTAAAATGATGAGAGAGGCCTGTAATTTTCATTATAGGTACACTTCAACTATGACAGACAAAATGAGAAGAAAAATCCAGAAAATCACATTCTACGATTTTTTTTAAATTAATTTCTTTGCAAATTATGGTGGAAAATAAGTATTTGGTCAATAACAAAAGTTTATCTCAATACTTTGTTATATACCCTTTGTTGGCAATGACAGAGGTCAAACGTTTTCTGTAAGTCTTCACAAGGTTTCAACACACTGTGGCTAGGCCACTCCAGGACCTTGAAATGCTTCTTACGGAGCCACTCCTTTGTTGCCCGGGCGGTGTGTTTGGGATCATTGTCATGCTGAAAGACCCAGCCACGTTTAATCTTCAATGCCCTTGCTGATGGAAGGAGGTTTTCACTCAAAATCTCACGATACATGGCCCCATTCATTCTTTCCTTTACACGGATCAGTCGTCCTGGTCCCTTTGCAGAAAAACAGCCCCACAAAGCATGATGTTTCCACCTCCATGCTTCACAGTAGGTATGGTGTTCTTTGGATGCAACTCAGCATTCTTTGTCCTGCAAACATGACGAGTTGAGTTTTTACCAAAAAGTTATATTTTGGTTTCATCTGACCATAGGACATTCTCCCAATCTTCTTCTGGATCATCCAAATGCTCTCTAGCAAACTTCAGACGGGCCTGGACATGTACTGGCTTAAGCAGGGGGACACGTCTGGCACTGCAGGATTTGAGTTCCTGGCGGCGCAGTGTGTTACTGATGGTAGGCTTTGTTACTTTGGTCCCAGCTCTCTGCAGGTCATTCACTAGGTACCCCTGTGTGGTTCTGGGATTTTTGCTCACCGTTCTTGTGATCATTTTGACCCCACGGGGTGAGATCTTGCGTGGAGCCCCAGATTGAGGGAGATTATCAGTGGTCTTGTATGTCTTCTATTTCCTAATAATTGCTCCCACAGTTGATTTCTTCAAACCAAGCTGCTTACCTATTGCAGATTCAGTCTTCCCAGCCTGGTGCAGGTCTACAATTTGGTTTCTGGTGTCCTTTGACAGCTCTTTGGTCTTGGCCATAGTGGAGTTTGGAGTGTGACTTTTGTGGACACGTGTCTTTTATACTGATAACAAGTTCAAACAGGTGCCATTAATACAGGTAACGAGTGAAAGACAGAGGAGCCTCTTAAAGAAGAAGTTACAGGTCTGTGAGAGCCAGAAATCTTGCTTGTTTGTAGGTGACCAAATACTTATTTTCCACCATCATTTGCAATAAATTTATTCAAAATCCTACAATGTGATTTTCTGGATTTTTTTTCTCATTTTGTCTGTCATAGTTGAAGTGTACCTATGAGGAAAATTACAGGCCTCTCAACTTTTTAAGTGGGAGAACTTTTGGTGGCACAATTGGGGGCTGACTAAATACTTTTTTGCCCCACTGTATAGTGAGGGCCAGCCAACAAGAGCATACAGGTCACAGTGGTGGGTGATATATGGGGCTTTGGTGATAAAACGGATGGGACTGTGATAGACTACATCCAGTTTGCTGAGTATAGTGTTGGGGGCCATTTTGTAAATGACATTGCCGAAGTCAAGGATCGGTAGGATAGTCAGTTTTACGAGGGTATGTTTGGCGGCATGAGAGAGAAGGCTTTGTTGGAAAAGGAAGCTGATACTAGATTTAATTTTGGATTGGAGATGCTTAACGCGAGTCTGTAAGGAGATTTTACAGTCTCATGAGACACCTAGGTATTTGTAGTTGTCCACATATTCTAGGTCAGAACCTTACAGAGTAGTGATGCCATTCGGGCGGATGGGTGCTGGCAGCAATCAGTTGAAGAGCATGGAATTTGTTTTTCTAGCATTTAAAAGCAGTTGGAGGACACGGAAGGAGTGTTGTATGGTGTTGATCTTGTTTGGAGGCTTGTTAGCACAGTGTCCAAAGAAGGGCCAGATGTTTACAGAATGGGGTCGTCTGCATAGAGGTGGATCAAAGAATCACCAGCAGCAAGAGCGACGTCATTGATATATACAGAGAAAAGAGTCGGCCTGAGAATTGAACCGTGTGGACCCCCACAGAGACTGCTAGAGGTCCTGACAACAGGCCCACCGATTTGACACACTGAGCTCTATCAGAGAAGTAGTTGGTGAACCAGGCGAGGCAGTCATTTGAGAAACCAAGGCTGTTGAGTCTGCCGATAAGAATGTGGTGATGGATAGAGTCGAAGCCTTGGCCAGGTCGTTGAAGACGGCTGCCCAGCACTGTCTTTTATCGATGGCTGTTATGATATTGTTTAGGACCTTGAGCATGGCTGAGGTGCACCCATTACCAGCTCGGAAACCAGATTTCATAGTGGAGAAGGTGGTATTCGAAATGGTCGGTGATCTGTTTGTTAACTTGGCATTCTAAGATTTTAGAAGGGCAGGATGGATATAGGTCTAAAGCAGTTTGGGTCTAGAGTGTCTCCCCCTTTAAAGATAGGGATGACCGCGGCAGCTTTCCAATCTTTGTGGATCTCAGACGATACGAAAGAGAGGTTGAAAAGGCTAGTAAATAGGGGTTGCAACAATTTTGGAGGATCATTTTAGAAAGAGAGTGTCCAGATTGTCTAGACCAGCTGAATTGTAGGGATCCAGTTTTCACATTTCTTTCAGAACATCAGCTGTCTGGATTTGGGTGAAGGAGAAGCAGGGGGGTTGGGGTTTGGGCAGGTTGCTGCAGAGGGTGCTGAGATGTTGGCCGGGGTAGGGGTAGCTAGGTGGAAAGCATGGCCAGCTGTGGAAAAATGCTTATTGAAATGATTGATTATCATAGATTTATCGGTGGTGACAGTGCTTTCTATCCTCGGTGCAGTAGCCAGCTTGGAGGAAGTTGCTCTTATTCTCCATGGACTTTACAGTGGCACAATTTTGGGGGGAATTAGTGCCACAGGATGCAAATTTATGTTTGAAAAAGCTAGCCTTAGCTTTTCTAACTGATTGAGTATATTGGTTCCTGACTTCCCTAAAAAGTTGCATATCACGGGGGCAATTCGATGCTAATGCAGAATGCCACATGATGTTTTTGTGCTAATCAAGAGCAGGCAAGTCTGGGGTGAACCAAGGGCTATATCTGTTCTTAGTTCTACATTTTTTAAATGGGGCATGCTTATTTAAGATGGAGAGGTAAGCACTTTTGAAGAGCAACCAGGCATCCTCTACTGACAGGATGAGGTCAATATCCTTCCAGAATACCCGGGCCAGGTTGATTAGAAAGGCCTGCTCGCTGAAGTGTTTTAGGGAGCGTTTGACAGTGATGAGGGGTGGTCGTTTGACCGCGGACCGTTTACGCACGCATGCAATGAGGCAGTGATTGCTGAGATCCTGTTTGAAGACAGCAGAGTTGTATTTAGAGGGTAAGTTGGTCAGGATGATATCTTACAGGGTGCCCGTGGTTACTGATTTTGGTTGTACCTGGTAGGTTCCTTAATAATGTGTGTAAGATTGAGGGCATCTAGATTAGATTGTAGGATGGCCAGGGTGTTAAGCATGTCCCAGTTTAGGTCACCTAACAGTACAAACTCTGAAGATAGATGGGGGACGATCAATTCACATATGGTGTCCAGGGCACAGCTGGGGACTGAGGGGGGTCTATAGCAAGCAGCAACGGTGAGAGACTTGTTTCTGAAAGGTGGATTAAAAAAAAATAGAATCTCGAATTGTTTGGGCACAGACCTGGATAGTATTACAGAACTCTGCAGGCTATCTCTGCAGTAGATTGCAACTTCCTCCCCTTTGGCAGTTCTATCTTGTCGGAAAATATTATAGTTAGGGATGGACATTTCAGGATTTTTGGTGGCATCTTAAGCCAGGTTTCAGACATGGCTAGGACATCCGGGTTTGCGGAGTGTGCTAAAGCAGTGAATAAAATAAACTTAGGGAGGAGGCTTCTAATGTTAACATGCATGAAACCAATGCTTTTACATTAAGGTGTGTTTTTCTCCAGTAGCCCATAATGTGACTTGCTAGTGTCAGCTGCTTTTATCCTCAAAGTAAGGAGCCTGATAACCATATCTCATATGGAGAAATGAAATAAAACGGGTTTGGTCTTCTCTCCTGACTCGAAGACCTCAAAGGGTGGTGACGATGAGCCGGCACATCCCAGAATACGCTGACATTCAAACGCTGACATTTAGGGCTCATTTCCAGGGCGCTGCCCGCCGCCTCTACCCGGTGAGGCACAGTTAGAGTAGGGACAAGCCTGTCACCCAGGTAATATGACACGTGTTCTGCTATCTCTGTTATCTCCTTCCATCTGACCACAGGTGACCTCCATTACCCATAAGGCCACATGTTCCTGATTGATGGAGGACAGGGAGCCTCATCTGACTCTGTGTGTGTGTGTGTGTGTGTGTGTGTGTGTGTGTGTGTGTGTGTGTGTGTGTGTGTGTGTGTGTGTGTGTGTGTGTGTGTGTGTGTGTGTGTGTGTGTGTGTGTGTGTGTGTGTGTGTGTGTGTGTGTGTGTGTGTGTGTGTGTGTGTGTGTGTGTGTGTGTGTGTGTGTGTGTGTGTGTGTGTGTGTGTGTGTGTGTGTGTGTGTGTGTGTGTGTGTGTGTGTGTGTGTGTGTGTGTGTGTGTGTGTGTGTGTGTTTGAGTGCATGCGTCAATATGTCTGCCAGTTTTTGTGGGGCTTTTTAACCTTCTTCTCTCTTTCTCTCCCACCTCCTTTTCTTTTTATTCGCTCTTCCTCTGTTTGGGTTGGGTTTGTTCCTGCAGTTCCATCTTTCACCTTCACTCCTACAGGTATGTATGAAGGAATGTGTTCAGCTGTAAACATGTATTTGTTATTTAGCAGTATGTGTTCTGACCTTGAAGCCCCTATGATTCAGAGATGCCTGTACACAAACACAGTTCTCTCTCTATGTTCTCAGTTCCTCCCAGCACTCACAAACAATCTGTTCCAATACACAAACAGCTAATGGAGCTAGTGTTTATCTTTGGTGGCCTCACATCCACAAACCAATTATGTAACATTAAAAATCTCACGGAGGGAGGTGCGTTTAGGGCTACACAAAGGGATCATCTGACATAAGGTGAATCAGGGGGCAGACAGCTCCTAAAGAGGTCATTAGCCCATCCCTATCCCACCCTCTTAGATCAGGCATAGACAATGACACACAACATGGCCACCAGTTGGCCTGTCCTGTGGTTGTGGTGAAGACAGTTTAGAGTGCTGCTGAGTCACTGTGCTCTGTGACAAGTAGAGAGGCAGTTAGTGCCATACAAAGCATAAACACAGTCCCATGTTCCCACTTGTCCTTCACACAGTAACCGTAGAAGTAGTAAAGTGTATCTAATCATGTGGTTGAAATGACTCACCCTCCAGTGAAGAGGATGTGTCTGAACTGAAGGGTTATCAGTCATTGTGAAGTGTGCCTCAGGGTCAAGATATCATGTTTAACACTCTGTCACTGATTTCGTTTTTCTACATGTACACCTCTCAATGCCAAGTGCCCCAGGTGTGTGTTGATATGCGTGTGCGTGCGTGTGTGTTTGCGTGCAGAGTGGGACTCATGACAGGATGTGTCTATCAGATGTGATGAGTCAGACTGACCTAAGGACAGCTGTATGAGTACAGAGTGACAGACAGGTCACACCAACCTGGATTCTCTCTTCCATTTGTCGTGCAGGTTGCTTTCTTGTGTTTCTCACATTTGTTCTCTTTCTTTAAATCAGTGAACTATCAGAGAGGAGGAGAGTCGGTCTGCAGTGCTGGCAGGTAAGGGGTGTGCTTTTACGTGTACACTTGACTGGATATGATTTCCCCACTGTCTATATAGGGCACTTATGATGGTGTTCAGAAATGCAGGAGGGAAAAGTGGTTAAAACAACAGCAGTGTATTCCCTACTTGAACCACCAGAGGGAGGTCTCCCCCTGTCTGAAAAATGACAGAGGACAAAAACTCCCATGCCCATCCCTGACTGAAACCCTGTTTGTTCTGTGTGATAATGGTTCTGGTTGCATGCTTCTGGTTCAGACCCGGGCTGCTGAACATGGGTGAGAGTGTGAACCAGCCGTGGCTGCCAGACTCCTGGCCCAACGCCTGTGCCAACCACAAAGACTGCAGCATAAACTGCTGCAACACTGGAAACGGCACCAGCGACAGCAACATGACCACCTACAGCCGCCCAGGTCAGTACCGTTAAAGCTACAGACTCTGGGGTGATAGTGGTCAGGCCCCAGCAATGGAACTTAAAGTATGCAGATATAATGCAAATCAAATAAGCAATGAGGGTTATCATGGAAATGAAACATGGCATCAACATGATAATTAATGGTGTTATGTGACTTCCTGTGTGAAGGGTTAATGAAGGGTTAATGAATAAGTGTCTCTAACCCTAACCCCATGTGGTCTCCTCTCCTCAGCTGACTGCATCGCCAACTATGGCAGCCAGTTGGAGAACCAGCAGGGGGGTCTATTGGGGTCTGAACAGGCCGTGTACAGCGACGTGGACCTCTCCAACAAACTCAATGAGCTCAAGACCTTCAACAACCCCAGCCTGTGCTACATGGGCCCAGGGGCAGGACCGCCCACCCCCTATGAGCCCACCCCCTACGCCACCACCCAGCTCATCCAGTCTAGCATCCTTAACAAGGCTGGAGCTGCAGGGGCCCCTGATATACGCTGTTGGAACCAGCCCCCGTCCCAGCTGCAGAAAGCACATATGCAGTACAACATCATGGAGCAGAGCAACAGGCTCAATAAAGGTGAGAGGATTGGACATAGCGTAGCGGTGGTGCGAGGGAGGGTATTTGGGAAGTTACTTCAGATTGTGTTACTATGTGTAGTCTACATATCTGTTTAACTCTGTCTCTTTCACTCTGTATCTGCTGTCTCTTCAGACCACTATAGAGGAGATGGGCCTCTGCAAGGCACCGTCCCGTACAACCAGGCCCACGAACACAACACAGGAGGCTCCCTCCACAGCTCTGACAGGGGCAGCAACAGCACCTCTGGTGAGACACTGATTACCCGGATCATAGCAAATAGGACAAATAAGTATTTGTTCTGCAGTATGTTCTAAGAGTTTGTTCGATTGCCTCTGCAGGGAGCCAAAGTCATAAGAAGGGAACTCGCACACCCAAACTGCCCAAAACGAACACAGTGACCCGGGTGAACCTCTGCCCCCTTCCCCTGCCAACCTACCACCAAGCCGGAGTTGTGACGAATATACCCTGCCCATGGAAAAAAGCTTTAACCCAGATGCCCTATGCCCAATGCTTCCCTCAACGATGTACCTGCATCCGGATGAGATGGAGGAGGAGGTGGCGGAGGAGGGGATGGATAGATGTCCCACCCCCCCTGTCAGAGGGGCAGCCTCATCCCCTGAGGGTCTGTCCAACAGTCACCAGTCTACGGCAACTCTCACCCCCTCCCCCCAGGGAGACCAGCACAACGGCCTACACAATGGAACAGACCACCACAGGTGACTATGAGCCCAACTCACACTGCATCTCACTCATCCCAGCTACAACCGTCAGCCATTTGTGTTAATCAATTCTTTGATCCTTTCCCTTTTTCCCTTCTTAGACAACACGTGGGCAGCCCCCCTCCTTCCCCGCTCCCCCTCTCCCCCCCACACACCTACGGCTACATCTCCAGCCCCCTGGAACTGGATACTGACGGCCAGGAGGAAGAGGGGGAGGAGGATGAAGAAGAGGCAGGGGATGAGATGGATGCAGACATGGCCCAGAGTCACTACCACCAGCACCAAAATAACCACCAGCCCCATCAGCAACTGCGCCACAACCAGCACCCCCGTTCCCCACGCAGGCTGCACCTCCGGGGGCTGGAGCAGACGCCGGCCTCCAGCACGGGGGATCTGGAGAGTTCCGTGACGGGCTCCATGATTAACGGCTGGGGCTCGGCCTCCGAGGAGGACAACGGCTCATCAGGACGCTCCAGCGCCGTCAGCTCCTCAGACGGATCCTTCTTCACAGACGCAGACTTCGCCCAGGCTGTGGCCAACACTGGAGACTACACAGCAGGCCTACGCATGGCCAGGTTCCCGGAGGACACAGGACCAGCAGGTGAGGAGGAGAGAGGGGCAGGAAACTGGATCAGGGGAAAATATCAGAAATAAAATGCATAGATATGCCTTCTTAGATAAAACTTTCATGGACTGACTGTTTGTCTGTTCCCTCAGGGCGAAGGCACCAGCGTCCCAGCAGCCCACTGTCCACAGACAGCAACATGAGCTCTGCAGTGATGCAGAAGAGACCGCCCAAGAGGCACAAGCAGCACCAGGCCCAGGTTGGCCACCAAGGTCTCCTGAAGAGGAACGACTTCACAGACGGTAAGGGACTGGGTCTGAGATATGGGTCACTGCATGAAACAGCTCTCACATTGACTTCTCTAGCTATACAGTACTTGGTGAATGGCCTTGGTGAATAAAGTTCCAATTTCCATGTCTGTGTTCTTCTCTCCTCAGACTCATGCATGCCCTTGAAGTCCCCTAGTCACATGTCGCGGTGTGGCTATGAGGTGAGAGGTGCTACGCTCCCGAGGATTGGCTCTGGGGAGGGTCGGGGCCGGAGAGGGAGTGCAGGAGGCCAGAAGACCAGAGAGGGCTCTGTAGAGAGACGGGAGGGCCAGGACAAGAACAGGACTCCACAGGGAGGCAAGGGGAGCAGCAAAGCCCGTCAGCCACCAGGTACTTACTGCAATGTAGTGAACTTCCAATGTGGTTTGTGTGTTGGAACAAAGTACATATATGAGCTTTATAACATTATGCTTGTATGTGGTTCCTACATGTCAAAATAAATCCCCTTGAAAACTAGATGATTCATCACAATGGAGTTTATCCAGCTCAAACTAAGTAGAATGTGTTTAACCAACCACCATCTCTCTCTGTCTCAGGTTCTGAGGACATCCCCCCGTACAGCAGGCCCTCCTTCCCCTCGGTGCAGGGCCAGAGCCAGGCTCAGAGCTCCTCCAGCACCATGTCCTCCCGGGGCTCAGGGGGACGGAGGAGAGATGGGGCCCGCAGGAACCCCACAGACACACTGCCCAGCATCACAGGCTTCCAGACCCAGGAAGAAGAGCTAGAGGTGAGAACAAGATACTCATAAAAGTGTCCATTTACTAGTTTCCATGAGTTGAAAATCTAGTATGTCTATGATCTTATTTTTATGGCCATTATTCAAGGGGTTATATTATAAACTTGTGTCTTGAGTCTACAGCTTCTGGAGAGCTGAGGATCATGGGAGAAGAAAAGGAAAGGGGATCTGACATCACAATTCAGTGACTATTATGTAAATTACTTTTCATATCATACACAACAAACGGAACAATATTGAATATTTGTTTTTCTTATTACAATTTCTCATTAGATGTCCATCTTCCAGGAAAAAAAGAAAGTGAGAAAAAAAGGTGCATTCGCATTTGAGTCTGTTAACTCACTGGTATGAAGCACCATTAGATCATTGTTTACTTGACTTGTTGCTAGAGAACTGGCTTCCATTCGCCTCGATGAAAGTAGTCACAGCCTCGATGACAGTACATGCACATTAGATGGCTGTTGTCAGTGTATACAGATACCTTGTCTTGGACCACCTGATGTGGTACATGTCTGTTGCCCCTGTAATTAATATTTGGACATCACTATCCATCTTGTAAATTGTTTGTTAATTTTACTGCCACAAAAATTGCTACAATGGGAATTTTACATTTGTTTTTAATGTATTTTTGTAATGCACTGTTATTGTTTTGTTATTGATGTTGGTCTTGTCGATGTGCATTATTTGTTCTACTTTGGTTTCAAAAGCACAATCACTTAACTTTATTTTAAACTATTGTTATCTATGACCTTCCGTCATACAAGAGGAACAATGATACAAATGATCTTGTTAATCGTTGTCTATATACACGATTGAACCAGTGTTATGTGTCTTAATATTCTGTTTCTGTTAGGGGTTGGGATGGGAACTTAACTCTCCTGTCTAGTTTAGGTTTCATTCAAACCACAGTGTTCATTTGGACTCAAACTTTATTATGACACAAACTACTGTGTTAATCGGACTATACTCTCATGTCTAAAATTGCACTTATGAGGAAGTGAGAGAGACAGTAGACAAGCTGACGGATACATTGTAGCAATAGGGAAGGGTGAGAATGCCCCATTAGTAGGGAACGTTGATGGATACATCCTGGAAAATGGATTTCCCCATGCCTGATGATGGATAGCGTTTTCTCCATGAGCAACCAGTACGCAGTGACACCTCCACCATTGTTTCCCAGCAAGACAGAGGGCAGGGGAAAGTGACATTAATACGTACCCTAAAGAAGGACTCTATTACAGAAAGAGGACAACTGGTGACAAAAGACTGGGACTTGAAAGTCATGTTGCTTGGCAATGGGACAGCATGTTGGGTTTAGGTTCTGTATGGCTACATCTAGGCCAAGCTTTTGGTACATCTACAAAATGTGTAAAACATTGTTCGCTGAGGACACCTGACATTTGTTTGGAGTTTGCCATGTTTCAAAGAATTGCAACTATGTTCATGATGTCAGCCATGTTATGTCATTACTGAGTATGTTATAAACGGGGATTAAAAAAAATATTGTCATTTTTACCACATTATTTATTATTAAAATGTCTTCAAATGACAGTGTCCACTTGGATTTTTTTTTGTGGTTCAATCTTTGTTCACTTGTTAGGTTAATAACTTACCTCTCTAACATTTCACCAGTCAATACATCATAATACAAGGTTGAAGTGAAGATGGAAAATGGAAGAAGAAGAGGAAGAGGGAGAGCCACCCAAAAGCCTATTCTTTATGGGAATGTGATGACACGCTGCTTAATTAACCTCACTCATGAACCCTTGTGGTTAATTAACAGAGCAGCTGTGTCTGTCAAAGGGAAAGAGACGCTCTGGAGCCTAGCACAGGTGTGGCTCTGTGTGTATGTGTAGTGGGGGGGGGGTGGGGGTGGATAGCAGTCAAAACTACAGCTACGAGCGGCAGCCAAAATTATTCTCTTTGTCCTCCTCAGAGCGCAAGATTGTGATGGAGAGAAAGAACCTGTCCATCAGCCACCCACACACAGATTCCTCCAGAAAGATTCTAATGTGTTCGTACTGTTTAACTGTAAGTACATCTCTGCATAATCAGCGAGAGCAGAGCAGGAGAGATGCTGAGCTGCTGGAAGTCCAATCACTGATTGAACTACACAATTGCATTCCATGAGAGATGGGACAGGTTGCTGTTATTAGCTGGAGCTTCTCTCTCCTCTCTCCATCAGAGTGGAATGAAACCAGTGTCCCGGCAGCTGTACAGGGCTGTCTGTAAAGGCTAGCTACCTACATTAACATCAACCGCCCCAGTCACCACAGTGCTAATTCAGTACCATAAAGGGTCGACACAATTAACCCAGAAAGACCACACTGTAGCCTCCTCTGCTTCTAGCCCACTCTATGTAATTCCCTGTGGTCCCACAGTAGGACCTGCTGATTGAGTCATACTCAAGCACTTCTATCCTGATTGCTCTTTCCATGAATTAGGTAATCATCTATATTTCCCCTGCGCAATTCTCTTGTCTGTGGGAATGGATGACTCAGATTTACTGCTTTAAGTTACAGTAACAGTAAAGTGGAGAGGCCTTATGCCAGTTTTTTACAGACTCATCTGGTGGGCCCCACTTAAATTCTATATTGCATCATTATCAAGATATTGAAGTAACTCAGTTTAAAGGTCCAATGGAGCAGGGATTTTTTTAAATCTCAATATCAAATAATTTCGGGGTAATAATTAAGTAACTTACTGTGATTGTTTTAAATGAAAATGGTCAAAAAGAAACAAAAATAGCTCCTTAGCAAAGAGCAATTTCTCAAGCAGGAATTTTGCTCGGACTATCTGGGAGTGGTCTGTGTGGGGAGGGTAAAACTGAAAACGACCTGTTATTTGCAGAGAGGTTTGGAACACTCTTGTTGGTCTATTAACTAATCTACTGCCCAGTGATTCCATCCCACCAAAATCAACAGAACTTTAAGGCAGCCTTTTCAAACAGCTCGTACTCTAAAAGGGCATTATCATAATTTTCACAATTTAACAGTTTTATTCCAATCTCATAGTTCGGAAATATATACACTAAGTGGCCAGTTTATTAGATACACCACCCCATTCACGAAAATGGTTCACTCCTACAGACAGTGAGTCACGTGGGCGTATATAAAGCAGGTAAACAGGCAGTGATGCATTCATTCAGTTACTGATTGAACGTTAGAATGGGCAAAAACAAGTGGCCTAAGCGACTTGAGACTGGTATGATCGTTGGAGGCAGGCGCATTGGTTCCAGTATCTCAGAAATGGCCGGCATTCTGGATTCTTCACGCACAACAGTGTTTGGGGTTCACTGAGAATGGTGTGGCAAACAAAAAAAATATCCAGTCAGCGGCAGTCCTGTGGGTGAAAACAGCTCGTTGATGAGAAGTTGAAGGAGAAAGATTCGTGCAAGCCAACAGGCGGGTCACAAACAGGCAAATAAAGGCGCAGTACAACAGTGTTGTACAGAATGGCATCTTCGGAAGGCGAAACTCATTGGGCTTTGTCACAGATCAGCTATTGCAGCAGACGACCACACCAGGTTCCACTCCAGTGGGCACACGATCACTAACACTGGACAATAGAGGAGTGGAACATTTAAAAGAAAAAATAGGACAAATCTTGGTTCCTGTTGTATCATTTTGATGGCATATCAGGATTTGGGTAAGCATTCCATGGCCCCCTCCTGACTGGTGTCAATGGTACAGGCAGGTGGCGGTGGTGTACTGGCATTAGGGAATGTTGTCCTGGCACACATTAGGTCCCTTGATAACAATTGAGCAAAGTGTCATTGCCCCAAATACTTCAGGCTGTTATGGAGGCAAAGGGGGACTGACCCGGTACTAGATGGGTGTACCTAAAAAACTGCCCACTGAGTGTATAAAACACAGGGAAATCAGGTTTTTGATTGCACTGGGCCTTTAAGGGTACAAAATGCATAAGCAGCATGCACACACATATACAGAAAAACACACACCCGTGGCCATCAGAGTATGTGCAGGCTTTGATGATGGATCACAGCTGAGTCGAGACACGCTGTTCCTGTCAACATCAGCAAATTAACAGAGTCTATTCATCTTCATTATGCCCTAGTGTGGAGAGCCTCAGATGCTGCTACCCAGGGAGAGGGGCATTACTTGTAAGGGAGTCTTTAGAGCAGTCCTGAGAGACTGGAATTGTTGCCTGGCTTCCATGGGCCTCAAACCACACTGGAACCACATGGTTGCATTTATAGAGAGGAGAGACCTCTTCAACAACTTACAGTCAAATTCAAAGGGGAAACCCACTAACACAGAGCACGTGGACAGTAGAGATCTTTAATGTGATGAATACTGCTTGATTTTCAGTTCTCGGTGATCACATCTAGTCTAGTGCCAGGGTTTGGAATGCAATTTGGTCAGATATTAAAATCAATAGCCTCATGCGACAGTTAACAAAATAAGTCAATGGGCCATGATTGAAGTGTTCAGTCCTCCATCAGTATGTGTTCCTCACCATCTATCTCCCTGGTGCTCCAGCAGGAAGGTCTACCCCAGTGCTGCAGCTCTCAAATCAAATCAAATCAAATCAAAGTTGGTGTCATGAGTGAACAGGGAGTACAGGAGGGGACTGAGCATGCACCCCTGAAGGGCCCCCATGTTGAGGATCAGTGTGGCGGATGTGTTGTTACCTACCCTTACCAGCTGGTGGTGGCCCGTCAGGAAGTCCAGGATCCAGTTGTAGAGTGAGGTGTTTAGTACCAGGGTCCTTGGCTCAGTGATGAGCTTTGAGGGCACTATGGTGAGCTGAGCTGTAGTCAATGAATAGCAGTCTTACATAGCGATTGCATCATCTGTGGATATGTTGGGGCGGTATGCAAATTGGAGTGGGTCTAGGGTTTCTGGGACAATGGTGTTGATGTGAGCCATGACCAACCTTTCAAAGCACTTCATGGCTACATACGTAAGTGCTACCGGTCGGTTGTCATTTAGGCAGGTTACCTTAGTGTTCTTGGGCACAGGGACTATGGTGGTCTGCTTAACACTTGTTAGTATTACAGACTCGGACAGGGAGAGGTTGAAAATGTCAGTGAAGACACTTCCCAGTTGGTCGGAGTATGTTCGCAGTATACGTCCTAGTAATCCGTCTGGCCCTGCGGCCTTGTGAATGTTGACCTGTTTAAAGGTCTCACTCACATTGGATGCGGAGAGCGTGATCACACAGTCTTCCGGAACAGCTGGTGCTCTCATGCGTGTTTCAGTGTTATTTGCCTCGAAGCTAGCATAGAAGTAGTTTAGCCCGTCTCGTAGTCTAGTGTCACAGGGCAGCTCTCGGCTGTGCTTCCCTTTGTAGTCTGTAATGGTTTCCAAGCCCTGCCACATCTGACGAGTGTCAGAGCCAATTTGATCAAAGTCCTGTATTGACACTTGTTCACACCTGTTCGGTGGTTTGTCGGAGGGCATAGCGGGAATTCTTATAAGCTTCCGGGTTAGAGTCCCGCTCCTTGAAAGCGGCAGCTATGGTCTTTAGCTCAGTGCGAATGTTGCCTGTAATCCAGCTCACAGCAGAGCAGCACTACTCAGTGGGGGGAAGAGAGAGACAGAGAGAAAAAAGAGAGAGAGTAATCCCCTGTCACTTCCTCCTCTGTTCTGCCCATGCAATTTAACCCACACACACTGCCTGCCTTCAACCATCCTCTCCCCTCTTTTCCCCTTCCATCCTTTCCCCTCATCCCTTTCCTCCATGCTGAGTCAATTAAACATTGAAAAGAGCGATTTAATGCCCCTCTCTGCAGGCTCCCTCTCTCTTCAAATCCTACCTCAATCTCCAGAGGATGATGAAATGGTTCTTAATTGTTGCCTTAATTTCTATGCCAAACTGTTTCCATGGAATCAGGCCATGCCCGCTCATCAAGACTGAGGCATTTGCAGGCAACCGTCACTTTACATGTATGAGTTTCTAGAACTTCTTATTTCATTTTGGTTTACCCCTTTTGAGTAATATACACTATCTATATAAAAGTTTGTGGACATCCCTTCAAATTTGTGGATTCGGCTATTTCAGGCACACCCATTGCTGACAGGTGTATAAAATCGAGCCCACCGCCATGCAATCTCCATAGACAAACATTGGCTGTAGAATGGCCTTACTGAAGAGCTCAGTGACTATCAACGTTGCATTGTCAATTTTTATTTAACCAGGTAGGCCAGTTGAGAACAAGTTATCATTTACAACTGTGACCTAGCCAATATAAAAGATGCTAGGTCGCAATGTCATACCTTTCCAACAAATCAGTTTATCAAATTTGTACCCTGCTAGAGCTGTGCCGGTCAACTATAAGTGCTGTTATTGTGAAGTGGAATTGACTAGGAGCAACAATGGCTCAGCCGCGAAGTGGTGTGCCACACAAGCTCACAGAACGGGACCGCCGAGTGCTGAAGCGTGTAAAAATTGTCTGTCCTCAGTTGCAACACTAACTAGGTGTTAGCTAAGTTCCAAACTGACACTAGAAGCAACGTCAGCACAATAACTGTTCGTCGGGTGCTCTATCAAAGGGGTTTCCATAGCCGAGCAACCACACACAAGCCTAAAATCAAATCAAATCAAATGTATTTATGTAGCCCTTCGTACATCAGCTGACATCTCAAAGTGCTGCACAGAAACCCAACCTAAAACCCCAAACAGCAAGCAATGCATCACCAAAGCATCACCATGCGTAATGCCAAGTGTCGGCTGAATTGGTATAAAGCTAGCTAAACATTGAACTCTGGAGCAGTGGAAACACGTTCTCTGGAGTGAAGAATCATGCTTCACCATCTGGCAGTCCGACGGATTAATCTGGGTTTGGCGGATTTGAGGAGAACGCTACCTGCCCCAATGCATAGTGCCAACTGTAAAGTTTGGCGAAGTAATGGTCGTTTTCCATTGTTCGGGCTAGGCCCCTTAGTTCCATTGAAAGGAAATATTAACGCTACAGCACACAATGACATTGTACAGAGGATTCTGTGCTTCCAACTTAGTGGCAACAGTTTGGGCAAGGCCCTTTCCTGTTTCAGCATGACATTGCCTCCATGCATAAAGCGAAGTCCATACAAAAATGGTTAGTCGGGATTGGTGAACAAGAACTTGACTGGCTTGAACAGAGCATTGACCTCAACCCCATAATACACCTTTGGGATGAATTGGAACGCGTGGCCTAATCGCCCAACATCAGTGCCCGACCTCACTAATGCTCTTGTGGCTGAATGGAAGCAAGTCCCCACAGCAATGTTCCAACATCTAGTGGAAAGCCTTCCCAGAAGAGTGGAGGCTGTTATAGCAGCAAAGGGCGACCAAGTCCATATTAATGCCCATGATTTTGGAATGAGATGTTCGATGAGCAGGTGCCCACTTTTGTTCATGTAGTGTATGTTCTGTTTGATCATTCACACACAGTCATTCAATTCCCAAAATCAGTTGATAAAATGTAAATTATCTATCCTGTCAGTAGCAACATAATACATTGGTATATTCATGACTCTTTGTTCCAAATCCTTCTATTTAGTTTTGACGTTCCTGTAGATAAGTGTAGCCCACGGTGCCTGCCTGCCTGCCTGCCTGCCTGCCTGCCTGCCTGCCTGCCTGCCTGCCTGCCTGCCTGCCTGCCTGCCTGCCTGCCTGCCTGCCTGCCTGCCTGCCTGCCTGCCTGCCTGCCTGCCTGCCTGCCTGCCTGCCTGCCTGCCTGCCTGCCTGCCTGCCTGCCTGCCTGCCTGCCTGCCTGCCTGCCTGCCTGCCTGCCTGCCTGCCTGCCTGCCTGCCTGCCTGCCTGCCTGCCTGCCTGCCTGCCTGCCTGCCTGCCTGCCTGCCTGCCTGCCTGCCTGCCTGCCTGCCTGCCTGCCTGCCTGCCTGCCTGCCTGCCTGCCTGCCTGCCTGCCTGCCTGCCTGCCTGCCTGCCTGCCTGCCTGCCTGCCTGCCTGCCTGCCTGCCTGCCTGCCTGCCTGCCTCTCTATATATGCCGGTGTCTACTCTGCTCGTGTTAATTTCCTGCTTCAGTGGAACGAGTCACTCCAGGAGTGGTTTGTGACAATCCTCCGAATACCAAGCTGGTGAGAGAACCCTTGAGTTGTCGCTTACTGTTTAAATTATTACCAGTAATGGTGCCAGTGGTGTGGAGCCACTCGCAGTCCTCTGTACCTTCATTTCACCATTTAGGAATAGGAGAAGAGTGGGGGGACAGACATTTCTTCTCCCTGTTATTTCAATCTACTAAAATATCATGAAATGAGCATGTCAGCATTCCCAGAAATGTTACAATCCAATTATAATGGTATTTCTGCGTGCTGTTTGTTGTTGTTTGTAGATTGTATGCAAATGTAAACCTTATGCATGTGCTCCAGGACAATGAACCAAATGCAATCCACGGTGGTATACAAGCATTATGCAGTCTATTTAACAAATCTAAATGCACATGACTCTACAAGCTCTGCCATTATGACAGGCAGGCAGGCAGGCAGACAGACAGAGATGCAGACAGACAGGTAGGCAGACAGAGAGGTCATACGGTACACAAATCCATGAGGACATTGACATATCATTGTATTACCCTCCAGTCTCATATTGAAAGCAGTGTCAACGTAAACCCACATACAGCCCATGCAGCCCCAGGGAATCACAACTCATAGTTGACCTTCACAATGCCCTAGGAGCAGGTCATATGGTTAGAGACATACACTGTACTAAAGCGGTGGTGCCAAAGCAAACCATGTTTTAGAAGCCATGTGTTTTTGATGTCTGTGTGTATGTGTGTGTGTGTGTGGGCACCACACATTTCTGTATTTGCATGCATGTGTGTGTCTGTGCATGTGTTTGTGTGTCTGCGTGGTGGTGTGTGTGCTTGCATGCATGTATGTGTGTATGTGGACGTGTGTGTGGCACCTTAATTGGGGAGGATAAACTCATAGTTATGGCTGGAACAGAGTTATGCGTGTGTGTGGATTTATTTATCTCAGCCTGTTTATCCTTGGGCTCATAAGTGATGGTCTTGGTGGTGGTCTTCATGTCACTTGTTATTTGATTAAAAGAGAGACGTGGCAGCTGCTTCGAATAAAAGTAGGTAACTAGGCCATCTGGTGTGTTATTTACCAAAACTAAACTTTAGCAGAAGTCAGACAGGCAGCTGGAGTAGTGACAGTTGACACTACAGTACGTGAAATGGCTAGGAAATTAGTTAATTCATGAGCTAAAATGCAAAGAAACATCAATTATATTATTTTGAAAGACATAGAAGCAAAAATCTGAATTTAAGTTACTTCTCTATCTGTCTGAGCTGCCTATTTTCTCTATGTTATTCTTTCAGTTAGAGATAACAGGCTTATTGGTTACTCTGAAATCCAGTGGCAAAGAAGGCCTTTGTCTTGGACAACTGCTTTATGTCTATTCAAAATGGTTTCTTAGATACTACAGGTGTGTGTGTGTGTGTGTTGGTTTTACATTTGAACTTTATTGAACTAGGCAAGTCTGTTAAGAACAAATTCTTATTTACAATGATGGCCTACCGGGGAGCAGAAAAATCTGTCGTTCTGCCCCTGAACAAGGTAGTTAACCCACCTTGTTCAGGGGCAGAACGACAGATTTTTACCTTCTCAGCTCGGGGATTCAATAGTTAGAGCCCAACGCTCTAACAAATAACCTAAACCTCTAACCACTAGGCTACCTGCATTGTGTATGTATGTATGTGTTTTGCGTGTATGTTTCCTGTTTTCATTGCACTCTTGCCTCCCTCTGTTCACAAAGGGCTGTCCTTAATAAAAACCAAGGCTTTTAAAATGCTGGAGAATACCAGTGAGGCTGAAAGAGTAAAATGGAAGGCTATCACCCCAGTAGGCCTACAGCACTTGATCAGAGCACACACCTACAGTATGTATCTGACATACATAAATCCTGTCTCATAAATGATTTTATACGAAAGTATTTCAACTACAACATACTGTGTTATGGGGTTTTCATCTATATTGCATAATGGTACACAATGATTTCAAGCATGGTGACAATGCACAGTTAATAGTCTTTTTTATCACACAACACTGACTTCATGTTAATATGTTGCCTATATTTCATATTGAGTGAAATGGCCTGTGTCACAGAGACATAGAAAAGGTCATGTTGGTCCTCACAGAGCCAGCATGGAAGTGCCCACTCCAGGGGGAGAGATTAACAATGACGGTGGGAGACAGAGACAAACTGGCCACTGAGGTAGCTGAAGATCAGAGGACCCCCAGTCTTTACCTACCCCTCCATCTGGGGTTAGGGTCTACATAGCCTCGTCGAGAACAAGGCAAGCCTGGTGTAGTTCATGGCACAAAATCAGCTAAAAAATCGATGTAAATCAGTGACGCCTTGCAACATGTCAAACCAATCAAATGCCTTGTTTGGGCGGAGGTGCTCCCTAGATTAGTGTCGTAGGTACATCAGAGTGTGAGGATGGCCGAGAAATGGCCGCAGTAATGGTGCTATAGACTGGGCCTCCACACCCTCCACCTGGGGGTAATGGTACTGCAGACTGGGGCCTCCACCCCTCCACCTGGGGGTAATGGTACTGTAGACTGGGACCCCCTCCACCTGGGGTAATGGTGCTCTAGACTGGGACCTCCACCCCTCCACCTGGGGGTAATGGTGCTCTAGACTGGGACCTGCATCCTCTACTTCCCTGCGTCGTCTGCTGTCCTGTGGCCCATGTAATCACATCACACAAGATTACTGTTCAAACTTTGCAATCAGCCAAATTTCATGACTCATTGATGAGCTGTTCTAGCTCCAAGGCCACGGCTCTACAGAATCATTTCAAAGGTTTTGTCCACCCACGGAATGGCAACACTGAATAGAGGAAAGGTGTTACACATGATGGATGACTAAGCTGACAAGGTTAATCGTTATTGCAATGGGTGTAAAGAAGGGTGATATTACAGAAATGGAATGGAAAGGATGCGGGGTGGAATACGTTATAGCTTCCATTTCTGTCATTAGAGTCGTGTCCTGTTCCTCTGTGTTTGGCAGTAGGAACAGCCAGGCTTAGCCCAGAGAGGAGAGATGTACCGTATGTGACAGAGGCTGGAGCCAATGCAGTATGCAACGGTGATTTGGATAGTTGTAGTAGAAATGTGATCTCGTGTAGCAGTTGTGATTCATTAGGTGTAGAGTGTACAGTACGTGATATGACAAATGGAGTTGAAAGGCATGGATGCTCCAGGAAAAGCCACCATATAACTCTATAAATCAATGCAATTGCATTTCTTGAATGCAGTAAATGAGCTACAGTATGTCGACTGCTAACGACAAATGTCTGAAATGTGATCACCACTGAATTCACATGCATCTTCAAAATCCCATAAAGGTGATGGAAAATAACTGGAATAAAGGAGAGAATCATCATCGTCATCTTTCGTTGTATCATGAAATAACCAAATCGCCGATGCTAGAGTCGTGTTCAATATTTTCTTGGTAAATGGATAACTCTGACATTTCCTCCAGTGAGTAAACGTGTTTGGGTATAGGGAAAAAGAGAGTGAAGGGATGAATGCATAAAAATGGAGTAATAATTATTTTATTTTCCCCTTAGCTCTGACTAAGACCGATTTAACACAGAGACGCTTGAGAGAGGGAGACCGAGTATTGTTCTTATTCATATGTAACTAATCTCTCATCCTGTTAAAAGTGTGTGCACTATGCTAATGTGGAGCTTATAAGTGTATGCACATAATGTCCTAATGGGAAAATCAGTATTAAGAAAATCAGCATGAACAATTGTCATATGAGGAGAATATCTTGGACCATCAACCCACATGCATAGCACAGAGACTCATGGTTGATTCCACATACACATTTTATTTGTATCGTAGGACTGGCCACACTGTACGTGTATTCCTGAGGGCAGACCGGACTCTGGCAGGTACAGAGGTTTTACAGGTGGAGCCAATACAAAGAACAACCAGAAAAGAACCATACAAAGAAGGGAATCAAAACACTGCATTATGAATCTCGTAGGCAAGAACTGGCAACCAGCTGCCCTCCGTGACTGGTTACAGTGTTAAGGATTTCCTCACTTGGCAAGGGGCTCACTATGCCTAGGTAACCATACGTGTCCTGATGAGCGTTCATCTGTTACCAGTCTGTTACTAGGGTGATAAAGGGGCCACATTATACCGCACCACTAGGATTAAAACAGGCGGCCATCACATCTATGATGGGTCTATTATTATAATCTAATTGCATATTGTTGTTAATCATGCTTGCTAGTCACTCAGAGCTCTGGAAACCCAGTCCGGGATTAGCGAGATTTCTAAAGGCCAACATCTCTTCATCTTAAAACCTGTCTTACGCTGTCCCCATGGGTAACACTGACAGAGTCCATCTGTGCACACAGCTGTCCACACCTGATCACACCTGAGTGGTGCTCTATGGGCCCAACACCTCCCTATCAACTAGCTATTGTCCTCTGCCTCTGTATTAACAGTTCCATTTGAAACGTTACACATAGATGGTTTAACTTTATTGATTATTCTGAACTGTCATTATTTGGAGGGTTCCAAGTACTGCTGTCTCACTGTAATGGGCATATAGTGTATGGGCAACATTGCACATCTGTCACATCATCCCCACGGACCACTGCAGATTGAAAAACAAAACATCATAACATTTCCTATGTGGGCGTCTTTTTCATTTCTGAATTTCTTTTGTGTTTCTTATATCTCTCAATACATCTGTCTCTGAAAAGCATTTACTGTGTCAAATATTATATTTCTTAAATGTAAGGTATATTATAGACACTCCTCTCCATTATTCTTCTCTGAGCCTCAGCTGATGACTTTGTGCTTATCATCACAAAATGCTCTGTGCAAACAACAAAACAGTAGGTTCATCAAAATTAAGCAATATTTCGAGCATTTATGAAAAACAAATGTGGCACCACAGTCCATCAACTCACAATGTAAAATGACAAGTAAACGAGACAACTTCAATGTCAGAATTTGGCTTGCATAGCAAAGAAAAAAAGAAAAAAAAACTGAAAATACAAAACCTATTTACAGGAAATGCAAGTCCTTATACTTTCATGAGTCAATAGTTTAACTGCAGAGGTTTTTATTTTTCACTAATGTGGAGTGAGTTACTGTACATCATGTGACATGAAATTGGAGGGGCATGTGCTATACAGTATATTCTTTTGGAAGGAGGGATGAAAGTAACACTGTAAAAAGAACACTGAGATGTGTGTCTGTGTGTCTGTACATCACATTTACAGCTCTGCGTTTCTCTCTGGCTCCCTCTTTCTCTCTCTTTCATCTTACAGCCTTCTCTTTATATTCCATCCTGTAGCATTCGCAGAGGGGAAATCTCATTGCACTTATAGACAAGGTGTCCTGGGACAGGCAGCACAGGCAGCACCGACTCACAAAGACTCTGAGAGATGAAGACGCACAGACAGACAAAGGTGTGAACACAGTACATCACATATAACCAACAGTAAATTGCTTCACAGCAACCAGAAACAATACCATTGTGTGACTACGGAGAGCCTGAATACGTACATCGTTCTCCATAGCTATGCTCGGTGCTGTTGGGAGGCGGGTGGATGTTGTGTGGGTGGTCTGTGCCCACGCCAGCCGCAGCCCTGTGGCGTGTCCTGCCCAGAGTGGCCATGTTAGAGGATCTGCCTCTCCAGGAGGCCATATGCTGCCGCTCCAGCGTTGAGACCATACACTCCTCTGGGGGGTCCGAGCCACCAGACGCCCATGACCCGTGCAGCCTTGCCCCCACACTGTGGACAGGCTCAGGGGTAGGAGAGGCCACTGAGGAGGGAGAGGAGGACATAAGGCACTGGTTAATACTGCTCCCAAGATGGGTTATACACAGTGGCCTTTGTAATCGGTTGAACATGTCACAGAGATCAGCATGGCTATATACACTGAGTGGACAAAACATTCTATAACTTAGACTGACCAGGTGAGAGCCCTGAACCCTTATTGATGTCACTTATTAAATCCACTTCAATCAGTGTAGATGAAGGGGAGGAGACAGGTTAAAGAAGGATTTTTAAACCTTGAGAAAATTGAGACAAGGATTGTGTATGTGTGCCATTTAGAGGGTGAATGGTCAAGACAAAATATTTAAGTGCCTTTGAACTGGGTATGGTAGTAGGTTCCAGGTGCACCAGTTTGCGTCAAGAACCACAACGCTGCTGGGTTTTTCATGCTCAACAGTTTCCCGTGTGTATCAAGAATGTTCCACCAGTCAACATGAGCCAGCATCCTTGTTGAACGCTTTCGACACCTTGTAGTGTCCATGCCCTGACAAATTAAGTCTGTTCTGAAAGCAAAATGAGGTTGTACAACTCAATATTAGGAAGGTTTTCTTAATGTTTTGTACACTCAATGTAGTTTGTTATAAACCACATTCAACAAAGAGAGATACCATCCACCTTCCCCATCTCTCTCTCTCTGGCTGTCCTCTCTGCCCCCTCACCCCATGTCTTACCATCTGTGGGGGAGTCTCTCTGGCGGGGCAGTGTCCCAACAGTTTCTGCCTGGGGTTTGCGTCCAGTGTGTGTGGCCCTCTGGTGACCGAGGCTCTGTGTACCCAGAGCACTGCTCTCTGTGGAGCCTGAGCTGACTGGTCGACCCCGCTGGGAGTAACCTTTACCTACAGGGGGCGATGGAGAAAGGACAGGGACATAGGGACAGAGAATTAGGGAGACGCACAACATAGCTAATCAGTTTAGATTAGCAAGAAATCACTGATTATCATAGCTTTTGCACTGCTAAACTATATGCTAGAAATGATTCAGTGTAGTACTAAAATTAACTCGAGTATGAAAAAATACATGTTGTAAATCAAATTAACTGAGGAGAGGAAGATAGAGGGGGTACAAATCAGTGCAAGAAACCTTCCTAGATAAGACTGTTTGTGTGGGTAGTATGGGTAAACATTTACATCTTGACAATTCAATGTAAAGGATACAATGTGGTTATAATTCATGGCTCCCATCCTAAGTGCATTGGACTTTCTGTGTGTTTGTGTGTGTGTGTTGGCCTGGTCTTTGCGGAAGAGGAGACAACGGAGAGACCATTGTAGAGATAAGCTGATCTAGCGTAGCATTCTCCCCATAGAGGCAACACGGCAGATTACTGCACATCACCTACTTTATCACAGACACACCACAGTATATTAGCACAGTTTCCCGTGTCTAAGCCAGCACGCCATACGTTCCATGATCTCCCTGACTAGGACTGAACCATGGTCTCACTCTCTCCCACAACTCAGACTAGTGCTCTACAAAAACACATCACACTTTTGACCTCTGGATCTGTCCCCTCACCTTGTGCTCTCACTCTCCTTATTCTGCCCTTGAGTTGCGTTCCCATGCAAAACTAGACAGATAGCTAACAACTAAGTCTTCAATAAAACTCCCAAGGCGTGACTTTTCTTGAATGAATATATTGAAAACGTTTATGTTGTGAAACTGCAAAATACAGAAAAGAATATACTTTAGTGTTCAATTCACACCGACATACTGTAGCTGTACATTAAACATTTGAAGTTGCATAAATACAAAGCAAGCGCTAAGGTACCATGCATCTGGCATGATGCCAAACCATATAGCTAATTGTTAACCATATGGTAATTGCTCCTTTCATTACTCTAATAATGTATAACCATCTATGTAGAATAACAAAGCATATTACACTAGAAACAGTAACAAAACTACAGTATTGTATATTTTACAATTCGTTTGCATGACGCATGAGCAAAGTAATACAGCTAACGACATACACAAAAGGCATTGCAATTTGTGAGTAAATGCAACCAACATTGATATGTAAGAAACTCTATCAATAACAAGATTATCATCATTAGCTAAATGCTTGAATCGAACTCACAAACAAATATTTTTCCAAGGCTGAAGCGTGACAAGAAATAACTACATTGAAAGACCTGCACCGTAGCGTTGTTTGTAGCTGCTTCTTTGCGTGCAAAACAAATTCTGAACTTCCCGTTTGCGTTGTCTTTCTAAGTACCAAATAACACCTTTGAACACAATGGAAATCCAATTGAACCATTGTAATAAAATAATCTGTTATCTTCTAACAGGATGGCAGCACACTCCTCATAGCTTTTGATGTTAGACACTCTTCCGAGTCATTCGCTTTAGAGAGGCAATATGGCAATATGGTCATAAACTTGAAATTGGCATCTAGTGATTGAAAAAAACAACATAAATTAGATATTGTGGATAAATGATTGCTTCCATCTGAAATCAAATAACTTGCCAGTTTGACGTTTCTTTATTTAATGGAGATGGATTTCACTCATGTCCACACCAGATTACAATACATCTTTCCCTTTCATTCAATTCCTTGTTCAAATTAATGAGTCTGAATATCACAATATGAAAAAATCTGACAATTGGTTCTGAGTATGACACGATACGGTTGAGAAAATTGGAAATAAAAAAACTGTCAGTCGAAACTGCATAATGAGCAAGGCATTTAGTCTCCGTAAGTGGTGACTGAATAAAACCATATTGCTATTGCCAATTTTTCTCACTGCTCCCAAATCTTTGTCATCCTGCTCGATTTAAAGATGTGTGCACCTGTCTGCACTGTGAAGAAATGAGGGGCATGATCTGAGTGTATGTATGTATGTATGTATGTATGTATGTATGTATGTATGTATGTATGTATGTATGTATGTATGTATGTATGTATGTGTGTGTGTGTGTGTGTGTGTGTGTGTGTGTGTGTGTGTGTGTGTGTGTGTGTGTGTGTGTGTGTGTGTGTGTGTGTGTGTGTGTGTGTGTGTGTGTGTGTGTGTGTGTGTGTGTGTGTGTGTGTGTGTGTGCGCGTGTCTCACCTGAGCCCTCATGGTTGTCCATGCTGCATCTGGCCGTGTAGTCAAAGCCACAGAGCTGATGTGACACTCCGTAGGCTTTATCCTCCTCTTCCTCACACGGGATGTTGTTTCCCAGGTCAGACCCAAGCGTGCTGGACACGTACCCCATCGGAGGGACAGGGGCCATAGGCGGGTGTTGGCTGCCCTTCATATGCCTGTATAGAACATAAGGGAACATGTTATGGCGCTGAGGCTGGACACAGAGCGGTAGAGAAAGACACTAACAAACAGGAAGTAAAGGCCAAAACACAAATCCACGAACAACCAAATACCAGAGTGCAGTACTAGAGCCCCGTTCAGCATGTGTGAGTGAGTGCCTGTGTGTGAGATTGAATTCATTATTTTCCATGTGCGGCGCACGGCGATTGCTTTGGCTAGTTCTGCGGTGCTCGTGCTCGCACTAACACAATGAACTGGTAATTGTCTGGGTGAAGGGAGAAGAATGGCAGGCTAGGCAGGGCTGTCAGTAACATGTCTGTTATCTCCCCCACAGCTGTCCCCTCTGAAGCCTCGCCCCACGCCTAGCCCCACTATGGATGAGACACCCATGTAATTAGCAGCTCTTGTTCCTGTTGTCAAAGCAGCGCGCTAGGCCAAACCCCATCATTACCACCTCAACGAGTTTTCCTACTGACATGACAAGTTTCCCAATGAGGTGTAATCAATGAAGGGCTGTTTTTATATTTTGCAGGAAACATGAAACCAGGGGATAGGATGACATACCTAAATACCACACTGATATGAAACACTCAAAAAAACTGGCTATTGATATACAAAAGCATCCAGATCAATTGGTGAGAATGACATCTCATTCATCCACAGCACAAAGCAGAAATTGCAGGGTAAATGTCTCATGATTGAAATATCATAGGCAATTTAGTCTAACAAGTACCTGGGGCAATTCAAAAGAACACAAAGTACAGTACTTTCATTTCATAGAGGAAAGTGGATACATAATACACTGAAAACATGTAGCAAGCACAATTTTTGTATCATATCATGATCTATGGATACATAGAAAGTAGTTTCTCTCACCAGACTCAGACTTGAGAAGAGACTAGAAAGAAAGTAGTCTCTCTCGCCAAACTCAGATTTGAGAAGAGACTACATGGAAAGTAGGCTCTCTCACCAGACTCAGACTCGAGAAGAGACTAGGTAGAAAGTAAAGTATAATATATTTTTTTAATAAAGACATTGTTCCTGGAGGTTCATGCTCTACAACATTTGTAAGTCTCTCTGGATAAGAGCGTCTGCTAAATGACTTAAATGTAAATGTTAAATGTTAATAAAGACATTGACAGATCCACAGTAAATTCTCTCCTGCTCACCACGTCTGTTTGGCCACTTGGTACTGGTAGGCTCTGGTCAACTCATCCAGGTGGGCCTGCAGCATGGACTGCATCTCCTCGTGGTGGGTGGAGCTAAGGGAGGAGGATGACGGTTGGCTGTAGGGAGCTGCTGCCGGGGAGGAAGCCACTCCCCTGAGGGGCGGGGTGGGCACTCGCTCCTCCTCCATATCGTCGTCCAATCCCTGGTGGAGGTACGTCTGAACAGGAAGGGGCGGGGCCCAGCTGTCGCTGTCATACCTGCAACATGAACTACAATGTGAGTAATTTGAACTGAAACCATATCCTGCACTTCTCTGTGGATGTGTGTGTTTAAAGTGTTTAGAATTCTAAGTGTTACTGCTAGTGCTCTCAGTGTTGTACGCTTAGCTCACAGACAAATACAATTGTTTTTCTACTGGTTTGTATTTTGCCAGACCATTAAAAACATTGTTATCTGATGTTCTATCTCTCAGCAGAGGGAGAGAGGGAATTACACACATTTGCTGCTGTTTGTAATTACAAATCCACTGGCAGGGATGGGGAGATCAAATTACAAGATCTAACCACATGCTGTTTTGTCATAAGTGGTGGTTTAACCAGCCAAAGCTGCCTGAAATGGGCTGCAAGATATGTGTTCACACCCCAAGGTTTTCTCACTGCCATCCTTCCAAAAAATGCCTGTGACAAAAACAGTGTATTTTTCATGTAATAACCAAGCAGAGTAATGAAGGTTTCCTCAGTATGACTAGTACAGGCACCGGCAGAGGGAGATTACTACTCCATGTAGCAACCTCCTGCTCGTCTGTGCTTAGCGCTCTCCTTGAGTGCACACACACACACACACACACACACACACACACACACACACACACACACACACACACACACACACACACACACACACACACACACACACACACACACACACACACACACACACACACACACACACACACACACACACACAGCTGGAGATATAGGTAGGTTCATGGAGAGAGAGAGAGCCACGCTGGTTACAGCCAATTAGGAGAGGGTTTGCTTTCCTCTCAGTGGTTCACAGACATACCTCAGATCCCTTATAGACAAGAGAGGCTGCATGTGTTCCTTGTCATTATTTCACTTCCTGTGTAGCATCATGATATGATATTTATAGGTATATGTATAGACGTGTGTCCAGACAGAGTGAATATTATCTTACCCTCCTCCATGGTTCTCTGGGGGGTAGTGGTCCACTTCGGTGCCTGGCAGAGGGTGCATGGGTGGGGGAGGCAGGGGCATGTTGACCCAACAGGACCCATTGGATTTGGAGGTCTTTGTCCCACCCTTTAACTTCTTTTTCTTGCCGCCCTTTCCACCTGAGAAGGAAAGAGAGAGAGTGAAAAATACAGATAGAGAGAGGGAAGGGAAGTCAGAGATTGATAGTTTATCTTATCAGCCTGGTCTCTGCCTCACAATACGGAGATATCCCTATAGCCCTCAAGCTGTGGGTTTTAATGAGCTGATACTATTCCCCATTGGGTTCAAACACACACACATACACACACTGCTGCTTGGAAAGCTATTTTATCATCACCTGGGCTTTCTCCCTCTCTTTCTCCCCCATCTGGCTCTCATTATTTCTCTCCTCTCAGTGTGCTGACGGAGCACTAAGACTTTTCCTCTATGTTGACATTTCTTAAAGAGGCATAGAGACCTGGGGCCCGGGGCTGCAGGCTGGCTTCCTCCCTTCTCTCTTTTCCTCTTCCTCTCTGTTCCTTATCTCTCTCAAGTAACCAGCATTCAGCTGAGCATACAGCCCAGAGCACATAAGAGAATGGACGTCCGACCAACAGACAGACAGCCTAAGAACTTCTCAACAATACGCCTCCACTCCGCACAGCCAAGCTAATTGTATATCCACGGGTCAAAACACAAAGGAATCCCTGCCTCTGCTAATCAAATTAATCCAAAGAAATGTGCCTTAATTCTCTGACATTTCTAGGGTAGAAAAACTCCTGAGGCTGAGGAGTAAAAATCAACATGAGGAGAGAGGAGCGATTAACAACAATATCCTCAGGGTCCATTTTCAATGAAAATGTAAATATAACATTCCCCTCTCTCTGCTGCCCCCCTCTCGGTCCCTCTTTATCTCGCTCTCTTTAATATGTTTTTACAGAGTGTGTGTGTCTCTCTCTCTCTCTCTCTCTCTCTCTCTCTCTCCCCCCCCTCTCTCTCTCTCTCTCCAAGGTGGCAGGTAGCCTTGTGGCTAAAATCTGTCAATGTGCCCTTGAGCAAGGCACTTAACCCTAATTGTTCCTGTACTGTAAGTCGCTCTGGATAAGACCGTCTGCTAAAATGTCAACTAAACATGCTGCTCTTTTCCAATAAATCTACTGAAAATAATCTCTTCTTCTATTGTTTCTATTGACTCTGTTCTTTCTTTATCTCTCTTTCTCTACTCCTATTGTTATTCCAAAAAGGCATCTAATGAATGCTAAACTTCACTCTGTGACTGACCATCCAGTCGATGCTACAATTTAGGGAGAGCTGTTGCTATGCTTTAGAGCACGCTCCTTCAGGGCACACACGCAGGCACACATTCAAAACCACATAGCCCTAACCAGCCCATCCCCTCCCTGTGTTTCCCCAGTGTTGCTGTTGTGTACCGTTGCAGGGGCGTCCATCGGTCATTGAGTAGCCCAGGTTGGCTATTTCCTGCTGGGCTCGAAGGGAAGCCTTCCAGCGAGGATCTGGTCTGTCCACAGCCAGCTCATGGAAGCTGTTGGAATGCAGGATCTGAGTGGTGGCATAGGGGGTGGCCTGGCTGCCCCGTGCTGGGCTGCTGTAGCCCGCCTTGCCTGTGAAGTCTATACTGCTGTATATGGCACCATCAGACAGCATGGTACCTGTCTTTTCACCCGCTCCAGAGGGCAGCACGTCTGAGATGAGCGAGACAGCAGGGAACAGACAGAGATTCATGGAGATAAAGTTACCAATCTTTAAGGTCAGTGTGTAACACATTATCACTCCCTGCTGCTCCAGTGTTAGGCTCTCTGGATTAGTTAAACTGATATCAAATGAACTGAGATGAATCCAAGTGATTAGCTAGCAGAATAATTATCATGTTGTCATGCAATGCCTTGTAGGGGCCCTACGCTGTGACACAGGGAAAGGGCCTGTCACACAAGGCTGACCTTCAGCTTTACCCACAGGAGCCCCAGGCCTCTCATCAGCCTGGTGGGAGTTAAATGAGCTACAGGAAAATGGCACCAATACACACATAGCATCTCTCCTTCTCAAACAGCCACACACACAAGTACACAGACATAAACACTCATCACCACAAGCCCACATCTATTATTAGGAGTTCAAGCTAACGAAGCTGGTGAAAACCTATTGAATTTGCTGCTGTGGGTTATTATTATTCTGCTTATGGATAAAGTTCTAACAACGCAATATTTTCCAGAAAAGTACTTAAAATAACATGGCCGTTACTGACCAATAAGCATTTAATTGTGCGTGGTCTGGCACATAAATCAGTCACATGATATTCCTATTGTAATAATACTTGGTACACATGTTCCAAACACTCTGAAGAACAACACAGTGGAGCTATTTTTATTTAACTAGGCAAGTCAATTAAAACAAATTCTTATTTACAATGACGGCCTACCGGGGAACAGTGGGTTAACTGCCTTGTTCAGGGGCAGAACGGGGATTTGATCTAGCAACCTTTCAGTTACTGGCCCAACGTTCTAACCACTAGAGTACCTACCAGCTATAACAGGAACCTGTTTATATATCTTAATCTTTTTAACTCAGAGTGATGACATTTTGCACATATGCTCAAGGATATGTGCGTAGCTAACCTGTAAAGTATGGTTCAGTTTGTTCACATGGTGATGCTGTTGGACAGGAAAAAACATTCAGGCAAGCTCATTGGCTCATAGCGGCCATATTGTTTCAGCTAGGGTCCTGGAAAATATTGCGTTTGAAGATATGCATCCATACATGCTAAATACCATACTACTTTAAAGTAGTCAACATCATTAAAAATAGTCCAAAATACAGATTCATAGCCCTTGACTTACAGTGAATTCGGAAAGTATTCAGACCCCTTGACTTTTTCCACATTTTGTTACGTTACATCCTTATTCTAAAGTGGATGAAATAAAACACACCCCAGATATATGCCTCATCACAATTCTACAGATCAATTGACATTTCCTAAGACTTCATGGTATAGTTTCTGCTCTGACGTGCACTGTAAACCGTGGGAACGAATATACTGTAGACAGGTCTGTTTCTTTCTAAATCATGACCAAACAATTGGCCACTGGTGGACTCCAATCAAGTTGTAGTGACATCAAGAATGATCAAAGAAATTGAATGCACCTGAACTAGATTTGGAGTGTCATAGCAAAGGGGTGTGAATACTTATGTAAATTCAATATTTTTTGTATTTCATTTTCAAGAAATTTGCGAAAAAATGTAAAAACATGTTTTCTCTTTGTCATTATGGGGTGTGTAGATGGGTGAGAAAAACAAACATATTTAAGCCATTTTTAATTCAGGCTGTAACACAACATAATGTGGAAAAAGTCAGGGGGTATGACTACTTTCTGAAGGCACTATATATCGAAGCATACTGCATGAACAGTTTGATTTTGAGTTCTGATATTTGGCAAGCATGGTAAGGATGAGTAAGTATAAGTAGCTCATCATCCTAGGGTGATGTGTCCAATTTGCCCCTATGTTGGTGCTATGGGGCCAGTGTGTGAGTATGTGCTTGTGTGTGTGTGTGTGTGTTTGACTGTGGATTTATGTGTGTAAAACGTTTCATTGTGAAACACTATTAATACACCCGATGCACCTCTTCAGGTACTACTAACACTTTTGCCCTCTTATAACTACTTCTCAACTCACTTCAACATTTATCAACAATGAATAACAGTATGTCCCTCTCGCTCTCTGTCTCTCGCTCTACCGCACCTGCTGTCTTGACCTCTGAATTCTCCACTATGGAAAGCCAACTGACATTTACTCCTGAGGTGCTGACCTGTTGCACCCTCTATAACCACTGTGATTATTATCTGACCCTGTTGGTCATCAATGAATGTTTGAACAACTTGAAGAACAATCTGGCCTTAAGGAAATGTATTCTTATAATCTCCACCGGTCACAGCCAGAAGAGGACTGGCCACCCCTCAGAGACTGGCACCTCTCTAGGTTTCTTCATAGGTTCCTGCTTTTCTAGGGAGTTGTACCTAGCCACCTTGCTTCTATATCTGCATTGCTTACTCTTTGGGTTCTAAGCTGGGTTTCTGTTTAAGCAGAACATTCTGCTGATGTAAAAAGGGCTTCATAAATACATTTGATTGATTGACCTAGCTTGAACCCTGGCAATGCTGCTTGCAGGTGTCACGCCTTGGTCATTGTATTTTGTGTTTTTGTTATATGTTTGGGTAGGCCAGAGTGTGACATGGGTTTATATGTTGTATTCGTATTGGGGTTTGTATTATTTGGGATCGCGGCTGATTAGGGGTGTGGTATAGGCTTGGCTGCCTGAGGCGATTCTCAATTAGAGTCAGGTGCTTATCATTGTCTCCAATTGGGAACCGTATTTAGGCAGCCTCAGTTTCGCTTTGTATTTTGTGGGTGTTTGTTCCTGTCTTTGTGATGTATTCACCAGATAAGCTGTAATTAGTTTCACGTTTCGTTTGTTGTTTTCCTATTTCAGTTATTTCATGTACCGTTTTCATTCATTAAAGTCATGAGTAACCTACACGCTGCATTTCGGTCTGACTCTCTTCTTACAACAGACGAACGTCGTTACAGAAACACCCACCACCTCTCCCGGACCGAGCAGCGTGTAACTGGCAACGACGCAGATAACTGGCAGGAGCTAATGGAGTATACGACGTGGGAAGAAATTGACAGGTGGGCGGCCGACCCAGAGAGAGTGCAGGCGCCCGCCTGGGATTCGCTTCAGCAGTGCATAGAGGGCTACAGGCGAATCGAGTCAAAGAAAAAGACACGCCGGCTAAAACGGAGAGGCGCTGGTTTAAACAGGCAGCGACAGCTGGAGCAGCAAAGGGAGGATGAATTATTCGGAGAATGGACATGGGAAGACGTGTTGGATGGTAAAGGTTGTTACACTTGGGAGGAGATATTGGCCGGAAGAGATCGCCTCCCATGGGAACAGGTGGAGGCACTAAGGAGAGCAGAGGCAGCCTGAGATAGGAGCCGACGATACGAGGGAACACGGTTGGCAAGGATACCTGAAAAGCAGCCCCAAAAAATTATTGGGTGTGGCTAGAAGGGAGAATAGTTATGCCAGGTAGGAGACCTGCGCAAACTCCCTGTGCTCACCGTTGGGCTAGAGAGACCGGGCAGGCACCGTTTTATGCTATGGAGCGCACGGTGTTTTCAGTGCGGGAGCATAGCCCGGTGCGGCACATACCAGCTCTTCCTATTGGCCGGGCTAGAGTGGGCATCGAGCCAGGTAAGCTTGGGCAGGCTCAGTGCTCAAGAGCTCCAGTGCGTCTGCACGGTCCGGTCTATCCAGAGCCACCTCTACACACCAGTCCTCCGGTAGCAGCTCCCCGCACCAGGCTTCCTGTGCGTGTCCTCGATCCAGTACCACCAGTTCCAGCACCACGCACCAGGCCTCCAGTGCGCCTCGACTGTTTAGCACAGCCAGAGCCTTTCTCCTCTCCTGCGCTGCCGGAGTCTCCCGCCTGTTTAGCACAGCCAGAGCCTTTCTCCTCTCCTGCGCTGCCGGAGTCTCCAGTCTGCCCAGCGCCGCCAGTGCTCCCAGTCGGCCCAGTGCGACCAGTGCTCCCAGTCGGCCCAGCGCCGCCAGTGCTCCCAGTCTGCCCAGCGCCGCCAGTGCTCCCAGTCTGCCCAGCGCCGCCAGTGCTCCCAGTCTGCCCAGCGCCGCCAGTCTGCCCAGCGCCACCAGTGCCGCCAGTCAGCCCAGCGCTGCCCGACAACCAGTCTCTTCCAGATCTGCCCGACAACCAGTCTCTTCCAGATCTGCCCGACAACCAGTCTCTTCCACATCTGCTCGACAACCAGTCTCTTCCAGATCTGCTCGACAACCAGTCTCTTCCAGATCTGCCAGCCAGCCAGGATTTACCAGAGCCTACTACCTGCCTGGGCTTCCTCTCAGTACTGGGCTTCCTCTCAGTACTGGGCTTCCTCTCAGTACCGGGCTTCCTCTCAGTACCGGGCTTCCCCTCAGTACCGGGCTTCACCTCAGTACCGGGCTTCACCTCAGTACCGGGCTTCCCCTCAGTACCGAGCTGCTTCTGTCCCGGGCTGCCCCTCAGTCCCTGCCCCTCAGTCCCGAGATGCCCCTCTGTCCCGAGATGCCCCTCTGTCCCGAGATGCCCCTCTGTCCCGAGATGCCCCTCTGTCCCGAGATGCCCCTCTGTCCCGAGATGCCCCTCTGTCCCGAGATGCCCCTCTGTCCCGGGCTGCCCCTCTGTCCCGGGCTGCCCCTCTGTCCCGGGCTGCCCCTCTGTCCCGGGCTGCCCCTCTGTCCCGAGATCCCCCTCTGTCCTGAGATGCCCCTCTGTCCCAAGCTGCTCCTCAGTTATGTGGGGATCTGGGTGAGGACTATTAGGCCATGGTCGGCGGAGAGGGTGGATTATCCCAGGACGCGAAGGGGAGGAAATAGGACATTAATGGAGTGGGGTCCACGTCCCGAGCCAGAACCGCCACCATGGACAGATGCCCACCCGGACCCTCCCTATGCTCTTGAGGTGCATCCGGGAGTCCGCACCTTAGGGGGGAGGTTCTGTCACGCCTTGGTCATTGTATTTTGTGTTTTTGTTATATGTTTGGGTAGGCCAGGGTGTGACATGGGTTTATATGTTGTATTCGTATTGGGGTTTGTATTATTTGGGATCACGGCTGATTAGGGGTGTGGTATAGGCTTGGCTGCCTGAGGCGATTCTCAATTAGAGTCAGGTGCTTATCATTGTCTCCAATTGGGAACCGTATTTAGGCAGCCTCAGTTTCGCTTCGTATTTTTTGAGTGTTTGTTCCTGTCTTTGTGATGTATTCACCAGATAGGCTGTAATTAGTTTCACGTTTCGTTTGTTGTTTTCCTATTTCAGTTATTTCATGTACCGTTTTCATTTATTAAAGTCATGAGTAACCTACACGCTGCATTTCGGTCTGACTCTCTTCTTACAACAGACGAACGTCGTTACAGCAGGTTTAATTATTACTATTATTATTATTACTACAGCCAGTATGAAAGTGTATTGAACCAATCATGGACAGACAGAAGAAACACATACACACTCTCATCAAAGTTATTTTCCCCCTAGTTTTTTTAAGCCAATAGTGATGAGATACTTAGCATGATCCAGAGAGACTGAAAGTCCGAAGTGTGTGTGACAGCCTGTCAGTGTGCCTGCTGAAGTATACCCTCCACACTGAATAATGCATGCCGCATACGTATTAACATACTCTCACTCTGGGCACATGACCTCTGACCTCTGGCCTCACTGTGGGGCCATGGTGTGGCCGTGGCATAGAGTGACACCGTGGTCAGCTGGGAGGGTCTGGGTCAGCCCTCTCTCAACCTCCATTCTCTAGTTCCATGGGTTTGGTTTTGTTTGACCAGTGGTGATACCTCTGTGTTCTTACCTCCTCTGCCAAAGTGTCCTCGTCCCTTGGTACCTTCCAAGCCCCCATTTGCTGGCAGGCTGGTGGAGGGCCAGGAGTCAGCCAACCAGGGGAATCCTGGGTCACCGGCTTTCAGCAGACCAGGATGACTGTTTTTTAGAAAGATAGAGGGAGGGAGGGAGGGAGGGAGGGAGGGAGTGAGTGAGTGAGTGAGTGAGTGAGTGAGTGAGTGAGTGAGTGAGTGAGTGAGTGAGTGAGTGAGGGAGGGAGGGAGGGAGGGAGGGAGGGGGAGGGAGGGAGGGAGGGAGGGAGGGAGGGGGAGGGAGGGAGGGAGGGAGGGAGGGAGGGAGGGAGGGATACATAGAGAGAATAGGAAAGAGAGGAGGGAATGTGAGATTGTTATTAGACAAACCTCTGGTGCTGTCTGAATCCCAAACACCCACAAACAGGGAAATCGATCCCAATGAAAGGTGTTATTACGTGCTCCACTAAGGCAGTTATTCATCTTATAACTTGTCCTTGTGGTAAAAATTATGTAGGTAAAACAAAGTGTGAATTAAAAGTATGTATCTCAGAGCATCGTAGCACCATTAGGTGTAAAAACTTTACTTATTCAGTTGCGGCCCACTTCTTGGAGGCAGGCCACTCGATTTCGTCCCTGCGTTATATTGGCATCGAACATGTCACCCTCCCTAGGAGAGGGGGTGACCTTGATAATTTATTGTTAAAACGAGAGGCTGCCTGGATCTTTAATTTAAAGACCCTTGCGCCCTTTGGTCTCAACGTAGACTTTGATCTGAAGCCATTCTTGTGATTATTGTGACTTTGCCATTGTAATTGTGTGTAAACTTGTATAGACAAATTAATCTATGATTGTATGCTATCCATTTGTTCGTATGCTGTTCTTTGTATGACATTTTAATATTAGATTATTAACCAATGATATTAGACCACTCCTGGCCATGATTACAGACACCTGTGTCTTTTGACACTATATAAACGATTCATCCCGCAGTGTTTGTGATTATACCCTGATGAAGACAGCTTGGCTGTCGAAACGTTGGTATTGCATTTTTGCATCTGAGCTCCAAGAGTGTGCGGCTCTCTTTTATTTTCAAGTTTCTACTCCGCTAGCCAGCACCTCGTCTTAATAGGTGTGCGTTTCTTTTTCTTCTAGATCGAGCTGTCTGAATCCCAGCAATATTATTCATTTTCTAACATGTTGTTATACCGACTGCTTCAACAACAAATTGTTGTGGAACCTCATTCAGCATGTCTGCTCCTCTGGAGCAGCCTGGAGCAGAGGCAACAATAAACAAGCAAACAGAGAGACATAAAAAACTGACAAGTCCACAAATCAGTGCTGGGCTTTAGTGCCCCTAACACCCCCTGGAGAAACGGACCAGGACTAAACGCACAGACATTAAATCAGTTTTAGAGCCCAGCACTACAGAAATTTCCATTTTAAATGTAGAATCATGGAGGGCCTTCTGGCGATTAGTCTGCCAGCCCGGGGAAGTTGGGTAGTGTCTCCATAGCAACACACATGGCAACAGTCATAGGATGGTTTGGTGAAACCACCCCTCCCATATTGCACAGGAAATTGGCAATTTCACTCCATTGTCTGAAATAAATACAGAAATATATGTATCTTGTTACTAAGAGTTGAATAAGGAACAGGTATAGAATCTTAATTTGACCTGTATTGTCACAGCAAAATAATCCTGCAGCAACAGGATTTGAACCTTTAGTGTCCCTTGATCAGTGGTTAGGATGCCATGGTCGGTGGTTAGCTGGTCAAAATGAGGTTACATGAAAAGTGGAATACTGTTAATATAATGTGTTTGTGTGGGATTTCAGTGAATGTATGTAACTCGCGAAGCTCATCTGCATTTCCTGCGGCTCAAGAAAATTCTCAGCAACAACAGAGTGATCAAATTAAGATCATATACTGTATCTGTATTTTTCACAACTTTATATCCGTGCTTTTACCCTGTTACCTTATCCAGCTGTTGGTTTAAAGAGAGGCTTCATTCACATGCCTCACATGCCTTTGTTTGCATTTGGTTAATTAATGCAGTAGTCCACAAATGCATTTCCCTGTGAGCCAAGCCTGCCAAGCGCTCAGGGAATTGTACACATCTGACTTGTGATGGCGCTAAAGGTGTTTAAACAAGAATAGGAGTAATTTCCATAAAAATCACACAGGCGTGTTCACACAAATTTACACAGACACACACATTGAATAATACACACACACACGTGCGTGCACACACACACACACATAGACGAATACAGTGAATTCGGAAAGTATTCAGACCACTTGACTTTTTCCATACTTTGTTATGTTACAGCTTTTTCTAAAATTGATTCAATAAATAAAAATCCTCAGCAATCTAAACACAATACCCCATAATGACAAACTGAAAACAGGTTTTCGAATTGTTTGCACATTTATTATTATTTTTTAACAGAAATAACTTATTTACATAAATATTCAGACCCTTTGCAATGAGACTCGAAATTGAGCTCAGGTGCAACCTGTTTCCATTGATCATCCTTGAGATATTTCTACAACTTTATTGGAGTCCACCTGTGGTAAATTCAATTGATTGGACATGATTTGGAAAGGTACACACCTGTCTATATAAGGTCCCAGTTGACAGTGCATGACAGAGAAAAAACCAAGCCATGAGGTCAAAGGACTTGTCCGTAGAGCTCTGAGACAGGATTGTGTCGAGGCAAAGATCTGGGGAAGGGTACCACAATATTTCTGCAGCATTGAAGGTCCCCAAGAACACATTGGCCTCCATCAAAGTTTGGAACCACCAAGACTAGAACTATCCGCCTGGCCAAACTGAGCAGATGGAGCAGAAGGGCCTTGGTCAGGGAGGTGAAAAAGAAACTGATGGTCACTCTGACAGAGCTCTAGAGTTCCTCTGTGGAGATGGGAGAAACTTCCAGAAGAACAACCATCCCTGCAGCACTCCACCAATCAGGCCATTATGGTAGAGTGGCTAGACGGAAGCAGCTCCTCAGTAAAAGGAACATGACAGCCAGGCTTGGAGTTTGTCAAAAGGCACCTAAAGACTCAGACCATGAGAAACAAGATTCTCTGGTTTGATGAAACCAAGATTGAACTATTTGACCTGAATGCCAAGCATCACATCTGGAGGAAATCTGGCACATCCCTACGGTGAAGCATGGTGGTGGCAGCATCAGGCTGTGGGGATGTTTTTTAGTGGCAGGGACTGTGAGACTAGTCAGGATCGGGGAAAAGATGAAGGGAACAAAGTACAGAGAGATCCTTGATGAAAGCCTGCTCCAGAGTGTTCAAGACCTCAGACTGGGGCAAAGGTTCACCTTCCAACAGGACAACAACCCTAAGCACACAGCCAAGCCAACGCAGGAGTGGCTTCGGGACAAGTCTCTGAATGCAGAGATTTGTCTCAAAGCCACTCCTGCGTGGTCTTGGCCGATTGCTCAGTTTTTCCAGGCTGCCAGCGTTAGGAAGAGTCTTGGTGGTTCCAAAATTCTTCCATTTAAGATTGATGGAGGCCACTGTGTTTTTGGGGACCTTCAGTGCTACAGAAATGTGTTGGTACCCTTCACCAGATCGATCGGTCCTTCAGTGGAGCAGCCAGAGCCCGGACTTGAACCCGATCGAACATCTCTGGAGAGGCCTGAAAGATCTGAAATAGCTGTGCAGCAAGGCTCCTCATTCAACCTGACAGAGCTTGAGAAGATCTGTAGAGAAGAATGGGAGAAACTCCCTAAATACAGGTATGCCAAGCTTGTAGCGTCATACCCAAGAACACTCAAGGCTGTAATCGCTACCAAAGGTGCTTCAACCAAGTAAAGGGTCTGAAGAATTATGTAAATGTGATATTTCCGTTTTTAATTTTTATTTTCATAAATTATATATATTTTTTAATTAACTTGATTTTGCTTTGTCATTATGGGGTATTGTGTATAGATTGATGAGGAACATATTTGTTTATACATTTTAAAATAAGGCTGTATGTAACCTAACAAAATGTGGAAGAAGTCAAGGGGTATGATTACTCTCGCAAACACACACTTGTGGACACAGGCAACACAACACAGTTTATTTTTGCTATATTTGTTTCAGCTCAGGACTGCATCTGCCTGCTCAGGTGTGACAAAGTAGAGTGAAAGAGAGGAAATAGAAAAAACACAAGACAACAGAGAGGGAGAGGACAACCCTGATCCATAGCTGCTGGGGGAGCTCTCTTCATATTCTCACTGAATCAGTGCCCAATGCTATTCAGCCAATGATATTCAGAGCTAGGTATCTCTCTGCTCTGTAAGACAGACCACACTAGACTAGCTGTAGAAGACAGGGGTGATCTGCATTCTTATACTGCCAGTGTCTGTAAGCATTAATATTAATTTCACTGCACCTGCGATAACATCTGCAAAACTGTGGATGCGACCAATAAACTTTGATTTGATCTGTCTGCCTGCAAGCCTGCCTGGGGTTCAGTGGGACTGGGGAGTCTCCTCTCCGGCCCCTCTCTCCTGGGTCATTATCACTGTACATCGTTACATATGCTTGCATTCTGAAGGCGTGCCGTGAGCCTCGCGGTAGCCTGTCTGTCGACAGGCAAATTCATCACCCCCTGGAAACGCCGCCACCGGCACCTCTGCACAGGATGAACGAGCCAATAAAAAAACCTGCTCTGCATGCATTAATCGTTTCTGATCATTTCACGGGAGTGATTGATGACTCACACAATCGATACATCAACGCACGTGTTGCACCAGGATTAATAAGTGGAGGAGCGTTGGAACATATAAGAAGTTAATTCATATTCCAATGACTTTATGCCCTCCATGAAGGTTGATCAAGTACCATCATTACACCAACATCTATGTCGTTCCACAAGGGATGTACCATCACTTCTAATGTTTATTTGTTACTGTAAAGCCCATGGCATGACAATGTGTTTGAGTGTTGGGAGGGTTGAGTGACTTAATAAGGATTTTGATTGTATTATGTAAAGGTTTTAGAGGTGTGGTCCTCACCTTCCATTTCCAATCAGGCCTCTGTCTCGTTGGAATGTCACTGTGGTCCAACCAGAGAGAGATGGCAGGAAGTAGAGAGAGAGAGGGGGAAGAATTTTAATCAGAAGAGTTCTTTGTTAATATTGAATGTGTTTCAAACTGTTATATTTTTCTCATATATATTCTCAAAATATATTCTAGCCCAATATCCAAAGTTGGGTGACGAGACAGGACGAATGGTCAATACCTGCACGGGTAAAGGTGAAGGACTGAACTGCAAAACAAAAAGACAGAGAGTGTGTGTGTGTTAAAAGCCTGTCGACACTCGACACCGTCGATGTGTCAGCATAAACAAATATGAACACAACCACAGACATAAAAAATATGCAAACACCATCCTTTTGACGATGGTAGTCACATTTAGATCAGGAAAAATGTGACAAAGAATAACTAGAGTATGGAGGTTGGCTGGATGAGAAATACAAAGCAGGCAGGAAAAAGGAGACAGAAACATTTAACTGGATATTGAAGATACATTTGCTCTGAGAAGAGATGGGATCAGAGGAGCAGCGATGGTGAATAAAGTAAATCACTATTGAATTAGGTAATCAACATGGTTTCCACACCAGCCACTGAAGCATGGTGATAGCAATACACATTATAATGAGAATAGTCCACAGCTACATGCTACCCACCCATCCCCCAGAAGGCCAATCAAAAAATACGCATACCTAAATCTGGAAAATGCATTTCCGGCTAATGTGTGAACATGGGTCACGGTTCCATAATGAAAGGGAATGTGAATTACTTATTTGAATTGAGTGTATTTGAGTTTTAAGGTGCAGTGTTGATGGGATTGTGTTTATAGCCGATGCATATAGGTGCACAATGGATTAAAGCAAATAGGACTTATTTCCGTCTGAGCTGAACATCTCTACCTTTGTTCTGCATTAAATGATATACCATCGAGCCAAAACAGCTCTGTCTCTCACCTCTGGGATTCCACTTATCCACGCTAGACACGTCCTCTAAAGGCAGTTGGGAAAGCTAGTCTACACTGTAATGTGTTTGCATAGTGTGTCTGATCTCTGATGATATTACTCAGGCCTGTGTCTGTAACAGTATATAGTGGTTCTGACCTGCATAGTTGCTAAGGCCCTTCCTCTTCTTCCTCCTACAGTACAGCCAGGCGCTGAAGCCCATGAGGACGATCCAGCAGGCCCCTCCCAGCCCAGCGATGAAGGCTGGCTGTTTCACCACGTCTGAGATGCTGTTGTTGCCCTCCGCCCCCGTCATCACATCACGCAGCTCTGCACCTGGAGACAGACAGGAGGGGACAGGGGACACCCATCGGATTGACAGCATGGCATCTGGTGGATGGATAGTGCTATGTTGTCCACTAGACCTAAACCAGTCAACAGCTAACATCTTTCAAAATGGTTTAAAATCAATGTTTATCAATAGGTAATAACAAAATCTACTATATAATCTAAAAACAATCAACTCTGTACGAAAGGTACAATCACGTTACAGTTATTTTCTAGGTTTAAAACAATTCAACACCATGAAACACTATAGATAAATAATATCAAATAAAAAAACACACCATCGAAACCATAAAAAAACTGCAATATGTAGGCAGTGTTCATCAACTCAGCAGTGCTCTCATCAATTTGAGCTCAGAGACGGGAGATTGACAGAGCAGCTCAGACAGAGTTTGATTTTCTGCTGCAGCTACTGTGCTGTGAAATTAGATTCACAGTCTCCAGCTTGAGCAGGAGCCCCAGCCCCAGTCATTAAGCCTCAGTCCACAGGCCTCTGTTTGCCTGTCTCTGGCCGTTGAGGATATTTCCCCCACACATCAGTCAAAAGTCACGGATGAAGAGCATCTAGCCTGGTTCTGCTACTGATTTTAGACCTATATACTCAGCGCATCCCTCAGCAGTTTGATAAGATGTGATAGGATGATAAACCCACCCCAATAACACTGTCTACCATTTTTAGCGACGGCCACACAGATATCGAGGATTATTATTATGGCTAACAGCTCTCAACACACTGTTACTGGACACTACACTAAATTAAACGCTATTGTTTTCCTGATAGATCGCTATGGATGTAGCCAGCCTTACAGAAGTCACTGAACCCCTCGTTTCAAACCATACACATGTGATCTCCGACAATGCAGAATTTATTTTTTCCCAAGTGTGATAAATTGATCAATCATTCTGCCAGACCGCCTGCCTGTGAATCAGATTAGGGTTCCCTGCTATTATGTGGGTTGCCTCAGACCCTGTGCCCTGTGTGTTTATGTGTTACCTATGATAATAGGCTGGGGCTCGCTCTTCACTCCCACCCCAGAGCTGGTGCCTGCCGCCACCTCCACACGGTACTGCACCCCCGCCTGCAGACCCCCCACCACCACCGAACGGATGGCCGCATCCACCGTCTTATTCACATGGAAATGGGTCTCGTTTGCCAGGCACCAGATCTAACACACACACACACACGCACACACACAGGGACAGGGACAGGAATTTGTGGTGAGAGACAGATGATACCCAATTTCAAATCAAATCAAAGTGTATTGGCACAGGTAAACAGTGTAATAAAATGCTTACCAGCAAGCTTTCTCAATAGGGCAATGACATTTCTTGTAATATTTATACACACTAAAAATACAGTGAACCTGTATACCAGAGCATTTATTCTCAATAAGACTACTGTATCCTACACAGATTGCTGCTCCCTACCTTGTACTCCTGGATGATGCCGTTCTGGTGTTCTGTGGGAGGGGGGTCCCAGGACACACTGATGGAGGTGCTGTTATGGTTCCCCACTGTCAGCACTGTCACCTGCTGAGGAGGAGCGCTGGGCGCTGCATGGGGAGAAGGCACAACAAAACACATCAACATAAATATGACCAAATACCGATATTCTCATTCCAACAGAAAACTGCTGCTGCTGCCTGCCGTTGTGGTTTAACTGAGCACAACAGAGAGCACTGCCTTGATTTATATGAAAATTGTTCAGTGAGGCAGGCTTTCTCTGTAGCAGCAGCAAAGCCCAATGCCACTGCTTTAATAACATTTGTTAAAGTCCAATGCCACTGCTTTAATAACATTTGTTACAGCCCAATGCCACTGCTTTAATAACATTTCTTAAAGCCCAATGCCACTGCTTTAATAACATTTCTTAAAGCTCAATGCCACTGCTTTAATAACATTTCTTAAAGCTCAATGCCACTGCTTTAATAACATTTCTTAAAGCCCAATGCCACTGCTTTAATAACATTTCTTTAAGCCCAATGCCACTGCTTTAATAACATTTCTTAAAGCCCAATGCCACTGCTTTAATAACATTTCTGAAAGCCCAATGCCACTGCTTTAATAACACTTGTTGAAGCCAACATGTATTAAAGCAGCGGCATTGTGCTTTGCTGCTTGGGAGAGCCATCACTCTCTACACTTCATGCTTCCAGACTCTCTCTCTCTTTTTCTTCCTCTCTCCAACCTTCATCCCTTACAGTATACTTCAATCTTGCTTTTTCTAATTTCTCATTCCTTTTCCTCTCTTTTAAAGTTGCAATAGAGTAACAAAGTAGCAGAGGTCTCTTGGTGCCTTCATAGGTTGAGGGGAATCAACTATAACAGTCCATCTAATAGAACAGCCAATTAGAACCTCTAATGCTACACAATGCTATTGGCCTTCATATTAATGAATCACGGCCAACACATGCAGTCACACACTAGCACTTGGACGCTAAAGATGTGCATATCTGAGCTCAATGAAAGCACTCCATTCTGGTGTACAGTAATGAAGGAGATGCTAGTAAGTCCATTAGCTCTGTGATGTATCGCCGGTAGAAATATGACCTGCGGTGTTTCACGTAATGTGCTAAGTGACACTATGGTAACCCCAAGGCCAATCGTTTGAGATCTAGAAACACTCTTTATACCCTGTGTGGGCAGACAGACCACTCAGACCCTTTCACTTTCAAAAGCTGTATGGGGATTCAAACAGCTAGCAGACACCTGCAGCCTAACAGCATGGCTATGGGATCGCTTAACACATGAGCCTATTGTTTCTATAGTGTTGGAGGTTCATTATTATTCATTCATTCAGAACACTACAGTAACTTCATACTTTGAACTACCATCTCTGTTTTTTCGAGGTACAACTCATTCAAATCCGATTGGTTGGATGGGAAAACTCAGGACTAAAGTCAATTGAGAAGCCACAAGTTCTGTAATGGCATTATACAGTCTGTGGAAGAACCATGTGAATCAGCTACTGGATCAACCTGGACTCAGGGGTAGACTTAACATAGTAATCAAAAATCCGGGACACTCATATGATATATTACGTTTGGTATGGTATGTATTAATTTGTGGATATCCATCGTTCATTTTGTATGATATGTTAAGAGTTACAATTTGTATGATATGTTACAAATTGCAGTTTGTTGTAGCTAATTAGGTGGCTACACAAGCGTTAGCTAGGTGGCTAATGTTAACTAGGCTAGGGTGAAGGTTAGGGTGAAGTTTAGGGTTTTATTTTTCACATGCGCTGAATACAGCTGGTGTAGACTTAACTGTGAAATGCTTGCCTACAAGCCCTTCCCAATGATGCAGAGTTTAAAATAGTAACACAAGATGAATAAAATAAAATACACAAGAATGGAACTATATACAGGGAGTACCAGTAACAGATGAATGTGCAGGGAGGGGAATGAGGTATTTGAGGTAGATATGTACATGAAGGCTAGAGAGGGACAAACTGAACATCCCCAGAGTAGGGGACGTGGAGAACAGCTACTGTGTGGACCTAATTATGTTCATGTACACAAGGAATAAAAAGAAACCCAATTAATCAACCGTTCGCAGAGAGCTGAATCGTAACCTGAGACACCTGTGTAACTTGAGCTTCTGTTCAAATCCCTGACTGACATCAATGTTGGATTTAACTTAAGTAGCTTTTCATGTATGCATGTATATGATGGAAAGAGGGAGAGGTGGCAAGACAGAGAAAGAAAGAAAGAAAGAAAGAAAGAAAGAAAGAAAGAAAGAAAGAAAGAAAGAAAGAAAGAAAGAAAAGGGGTGGAGGGAGGTAAAATCATAAAGTCACAGCATGAATGTTGTATGCAACAGGGGCATGGCAGGTGACAGCAGGTGTCCAGAGGGAGTAGAGAGAGGGACAGGGAGAGGTGCAGGGAGAGAAGCAGGAAAAGGGTTGAGCTGGTGTCACAGGAAACAGCCCCCCCTCTCTCTTGAGTGTGTCTGTTTGCAGAGAGAGTGTGTTTGTGTGTAATGACATTCTGTATCAGCTTCTAGGTACAGTATGTGGCCATTACCTGATGTAGCAAACAAGTAGCATTGATGTCAAATAATTTCAGGAGTTTCTGACAGTGAAAATAATACATCCTACACAGTTGGCAATATCTGTTGCATCACTACACATATTGAATCGGTAAAGGTCCTTTACCTTCCTCCAAGGTGCGTGCTGTCATTGATTCACTGTCTGCTCCCTGGAACTCGTTGAAGTACGGACGGACTTTTATCTCGTAGACAACACCCTTCTTCAGGCCAGACAGAGCCACGTCTCTCTCTGAGGGGACCTTCACGTCCTGCACCTGCCAGGCCCCCGGGGAGGGCAGGCCTGACGTCTGCCTGTACAGAACACGATAGCCCTGGATAAACTGAGAAGGTTTCTCCACCTGAAGGAGAGAAAAGGAGGCAGACGTATATATATATTGCAGATTTTTTTAAAGGAATTTTCAGTAATGATATAAGAAAATGTATTCTTCAACATTAGCTAAATCATATCAACTTTGATTCATAGGAACTACTTCCTGCCCATTTAAATACACCACAATCCAACCAAACCAGCAAAACAGAGAACTACGAAGCTCTTACACCCTGACAGAGTGGATTAAAACCACACGTTATCCTTTTCTGTAAACAAATCGCGTTACTATGGCGGGGGAAAGCTGCAGTGGTGGGGTCTGGGGATGGAGTGTGCAACATAACTCACAGTAATGGCTTGTTAACAGGGGCAGAAGCAAGCAAAAGCTTTTACAGGGCAAATAAAGCAGCTGTTTACCGTCAGCCCAGTCCAAATAAATCATGGAAACGTGCTGCTGATGCTCTGCCTCTACGGTTGCCTGCTTGCATTTCATTTAACGATGTGATTGGTGAATCTAAAAGCATTATGAGAACGCCCGCCCCCCACACTCTCTCTTTCCCCTCCCCTCCCTTACCTGTAGTAAAACTGCTTGATCCATCTAGATGCAGCCATAGCGGCAGTAAATATCATAAACAAGACCATTCTGTTTAGTTTTCCCTTGTCTTATAGGACAGCCACTGCCAGCTAGCCTACAAAGTCAACAACGCAGCCACTGCCAGCTAGCCTACTTCAGCAGTACTGTATCATTTTAATCATTTTAGTCAATAAGATTCTTGCTACGTAAGCTTAACTTTCTGAACATTCGAGACGTGTAGTCCACTTGTCATTCCAATCTCCTTTGCATTAGCGTAGCTTCTTCTGTAGCCTGTCAACTATGTGTCTGTCTATCCCTGTTCTCTCCTCTCTGCACAGACCATACAAACGCTCCACACCGCGTGGCCGCGGCCACCCTAATCTGGTGGTCCCAGCGCGCACGACCCACGTGGAGTTCCAGGTCTCCGGTAGCCTCTGGAACTGCCGATCTGTGGCCAACAAGGCAGAGTTCATCTCAGCCTATGCCTCCCTCCAGCCCCTCTATGCCTCCCTCCAGCCCCTCGACTTCTTGGCACTGACGGAAACATGGATCACCACAGACAACACTGCTACTCCTACTGCTCTCTCTTCGTCCGCCCACGTGTTCTCGCACACCCCGAGAGCTTCTGGTCAGCGGGGTGGTGGCACCGGGATCCTCATCTCTCCCAAGTGGTCATTCTCCCTTTCTCCCCTTACCCATCTGTCTATTGCCTCCTTTGAATTCCATGCTGTCACAGTTACCAGCCCTTTCAAGCTTAACATCCTTATCATTTATCGCCCTCCAGGTTCCCTCGGAGAGTTCATCAATGAGCTTGATGCCTTGATAAGCTCCTTTCCTGAGGACGGCTCACCTCTCGCAGTTCTGGGCGACTTTAATAACCTGTTAAGACTCTAGGGGCAGTATTTCATTTTTGGATAAAAAGACGTGCCCGTTTTAAGCGCAATATTTTGTCACGAAAAGATGCTCGACTATGCTTGGAATTGATAGTTTTGGAAAGAAGACACTCTGACGTTTCCAGAACTGCAAAGATTTTCACTGTGAGTGCCATAGAACAAAATCTACAGGCAAAACCAAGATGTTTGAGTGACCAGGAAATCAACAGGAATTCTGGAGGCACGTTTTCCATGATCTCCTTATATGGCTGTGAATGCGACAGGAATGAACGGACACTTCCTATCGTTTCCCCCAGGTGTCTGCAGCATTGTGACGTATTTGTAGGCATATCATTGGAAGATTGACCATAAGAGCCTACAATTACCAAGTGTCCCGCACGGTGTCTGCGTGGAAATTGGTGCGCAAAAGTCAGGTACCAGTATTTTTCCATCCGAATCAGAGAAGAATGCACGCTTCCAGGGAAGGCATTTCAATGAAGAGATATATGACAAAACACCTTGAGGATTGATTCAAACAACGTTTTCCATGTTTCAGTCGATATTATGGAGTTAATTCGGAAAAAAGTTTGACGTTTAGGTGACTGAATTTTCGGTTAGTTTCGGTAGCCAAATGCATAGTAACAAAACGGAACGTTGTGTCCTACACAAGCATCTTTCAGGAAAAACTGGACATCTGCTATGTAACTGAGAGTCTCCTCATTGAAACATCTGAAGTTCTTCAAAGGTAAATTATTTTATTTGATCCCTTTGCTGGTTTTTGTGAATGTTGCGTGCTAAATGCTAACGCTAAATGCTAAGCTAGCTATCACCACTCTTACACAAATTATTGATTTTCTCTGGTTCTAAAGCATATTTTGAAAATCTGAGATGACAGGATTGTTAAGAAAAGGATAAGCTTGAGGACAGGCATATTTATTTCATTTCATTTGCAATTTTCAGAAATCGCTAATGTTCCGTTATGGTAATGAGCTTGAGGCTGTAGTCACGATACCGGATCCGGGATGGGGCGGCCTAAGAGGTTTTAACCTCCCCACGTCTACCTTTGACTCATTCCTCTCTGCCTCCTTCTTTCCACTCCTCTCCTCTTTTGACCTCACCCTCTCACCTTCCCCCCCTACTCACAAGGCAAGCAATACGCTCGACCTCATCTTTACTAGATGCTGTTCTTCCACTAACCTCATTGCAACTCCCCTCCAAGTCTCCGACCACTACCTTGTATCCTTTTCCCTCTCGCTCTCATCCAACACCTCCCACACTGCCCCTACTCGGATGGTATCGCGCCGTCCCAACCTTCGCTCTCTCTCCCCCGCTACTCTCTCCTCTTCCCTCCTATCATCTCTTCCCTCTGCTCAAACCTTCTCCAACCTATCTCCTGATTCTGCCTCCTCAACCCTCCTCTCCTCCCTTTTTGCATCCTTTGACTCTCTATGTCCCCTATCCTCCAGGCCGGCTCGGTCCTCCCCTCCCGCTCTGTGGCTCAACGACTCATTGCGAGCTCACAGAACAGGGCTCCGGGCAGCCGAGCGGAAATGGAGGAAAACTCGCCTCCCTGCGGACCTGGCATCCTTTCACTCCCTCCTCTCTACATTTTCCTCCTCTGTCTCTGCTGCTAAAGCCACTTTCTACCACTCTAAATTCCAAGCATCTGCCTCTAACCCTAGGAAGCTCTTTGCCACCTTCTCCTCCCTCCTGAATCCCCCCCCTCCTCCCTCTCTGCAGATGACTTCGTCAACCATTTTGAAAAGAAGGTCGACGACATCCGATCCTCGTTTGCTAAGTCAAACGACACCGCTGGTTCTGCTCACACTGCCCTACCCTGTGCTCTGACCTCTTTCTCCCCTCTCTCTTCAGATGAAATCTCGCGTCTTGTGACGGCCGGCCGCCCAACAACCTGCCCGCTTGACCCTATCCCCTCCTCTCTTCTCCAGACCATTTCCGGAGACCTTCTCCCTTACCTCACCTCACTCATCCCTGTCCGCTGGCTACGTCCCTTCCGTCTTCAAGAGAGCGAGAGTTGCACCCCTTCTGAAAAAACCTACACTCGATCCCTCCGATGTCAACAACTACAGACCAGTATCCCTTCTTTCTTTTCTCTCCAAAACTCTTGAACGTGCCGTCCTTGGCCAGCTCTCCCGCTATCTCTCTCAGAATGACCTTCTTGATCCAAATCAGTCAGGTTTCAAGACTAGTCATTCAACTGAGACTGCTCTTCTCTGTATCACGGAGGCGCTCCGCACTGCTAAAGCTAACTCTCTCTCCTCTGCTCTCATCCTTCTAGACCTATCGGCTGCCTTCGATGCTGTGAACCATCAGACCCTCCTCTCCACCCTCTCCGAGTTGGGCATCTTCGGCGCGGCCCACGCTTGGATTGCATCCTACCTGACAGGTCGCTCCTACCAGGTGGCGTGGCGAGAATCTGTCTCCTCACCACGCGCTCTCACCACTGGTGTCCCCCAGGGCTCTGTTCTAGGCCCTCTCCTATTCTTGCTATACACCAAGTCACTTGGCTCTGTCATAACCTCACATGGTCTCTCCTATCATTGTTATGCAGACGACACACAATTAATCTTCTCATTTCCCCCTTCTGATGACCAGGTGGCGAATCGCATCTCTGCATGTCTGGCAGACATATCAGTGTGGATGACGGATCATCACCTCAAGCTGAACCTCGGCAAGACGGAGCTGCTCTTCCTTCTACAACATCCGCAGAGTACGACCCTGCCTCACACAGGAAGCGGTGCAGGTCCTAATCCAGGCACTTGTCATCTCCCGTCTGGATTACTGCAACTCGCTGTTGGCTGGGCTCCCTGCCTGTGCCATTAAACCCCTACAACTCATCCAGAACGCCGCAGCCCGTCTGGTGTTCAACCTTCCCAAGTTCTCTCACGTCACCCCGCTCCTCCGCTCTCTCCACTGGCTTCCAGTTGAGGCTCGCATCCGTTACAAGACCATGGTGCTTGCCTATGGAGCTGCGAGGGGAACGGCACCTCAGTATCTCCAGGCTCTGATCAGGCCCTACACCCAAACAAGGGCACTGCATTCATCCACCTCTGGCCTGCTCGCCTCCCTACTACTGAGGAAGTACAGTTCCCGCTCAGCCCAGTCAAAACTGTTCGCTGCTCTGGCCCCCCAATGGTGGAACAAACTCCCTCACGACGCCAGGACAGCGGAGTCAATCACCACCTTCCGGAGACACCTGAAACCCCACCTCTTTAAGGAATACCTAGGATAGGATAAAGTAATCCTTCTACCCCCCCCCCACTTAAAAGAGTTAGATGCACCATTGTAAAGTGGCTGTTCCACTGGATGTCATAAGGTGAATGCACCAATTTGTAAGTCGCTCTGGATAAGAGCGTCTGCTAAATGACTTAAATGTAATGTAAATGTAGGTATGCTAGGGTATGTTAGGAGATGAGTTTTGCTTGACAATAATAGTATTTGTGAAGAATAAAAACCTACGCTTATTCTGAGACTTAAGTCTGGCCTGTGTTACAATGTAATTACATACGAGAAATATTATCATGTAACTTAACTGAAGATGGTAGATGGTATCTCAAAGTGTAATTTCAATTGAATGGTATTTTGGATTGGTCCCTTGAATAAGCCATGTTATTAACTAGTGTACCTGTCATAGGTGTGTGTACTGAGTAGAGTCAGGTGCAGGAGAGCAGAGTTGTGAACAGGCGCACACTTTATTTAGGCAGGAGAAACCAACAGACGGACGCCACTGTGTCGAAACCTCCAGCCAATGCAAAAGTGCAAACGCGCAAACAGTCACAGTAATATTGTATAAACACAATAACATACCTTGTGAAATAAAACAGGGAATAAACGCATACCAGTAAAGCCTGTCAACACAGACACGTAACACAAAACAACCTCACAGAAAGACATGAGGGGGAACAGAGGAATAAATACATGTAGTGTGATTGGGGAATAAAAACCAGGTGTGCAGGGAAAAAGACAAAACAAATGGATAAATGAAAAATGGAGCGGCGATGGCTAGAAAGCCGGTGACGTCGACCGCAGAACGCCGCCCGAATAAGGAGAGGGGCCGACTTTGGCGGAAGTCGTGACAGTACCATCTGCTAAACAAAACAATGGTGCTATGCAGCACTATACAAATCCCTTTCTCGAAGAGAACCAGATACCTAATAATGTTAAAATGACATCAAGGCACTGGTGCATACAGTGCTGAAGCATATGGAGTGCATGGGTGTACATGCGTGTGCATGTATGTCAGTGGAGGCTCCTCAGTGGAGGAAGGGGAGGACCATCATCTTCAGTGAATTGTATACAAATAAAAATATTAAAACATTACAAAAGTTATCCTTTTTTAGATAAAACTACACTAAATATATTCACGTCACCAAATAATTGATTAAAACACACTGCTTTGCAATGAAGGTCTACAGTAGCCTCAACAGCACTTTGCAGGGTAGCACCATGGTGTAGCCGGAGGACAGCTAGTTTCGATCCTCCTCTGGGTACATTGACATCAATACAAAACCTAGGAGGCTCATGGTTCTCATCCTCTTCCATTGACTTACACAGTAATTATGACAACTTCAAGAGGACGTCCTCCAACCTATGTTGTCCACCCAATCAAATGATCAGAGAATTAATCTAATACTGGAAGCATAAGCTACTGCTCAGACTGCAGTGCATAAAATGTGGTGAGTAAGAGAATAGTTGGAACAGTTTTGAACAAATTCATTTTTTTATAAAAGGAAGGAAAAGCAAGAGAGCGGGAGAGAGAGAGTGCGAATGCAGATAGCTAGTTTAGCCTACTCAAACAGAGAGGGATGCTATGTTAGCTAGCTGGCTATGGCTATCCAACACTGGAACGCTTCCAAGTTAAGGTAAGATTTTGGTTTTATTAATTTACTGCTAGATTGTAGCGGGTTTACTCACACGTTAGTTCTAATGGCTAGAGTACTGTCTAGCTATGACATTAGCTAATATGGTGACAACTATGTAGGCTGTGTGTAGTGGTTATGTTATGAAGGTTTGCCTGGAAAGTTTTTTTTGCCTGGTCACAGACAACTGACGTGTTGTACACTGAAGTCCACATGCGAAGGGACAAGGTTAGAGGAGGAGAGCGCGTAGATGCGAGAAGGAATTCTACAACAAGCTAAACGATCATGATGTTTGTATGTGGCTGCTATGAAAGTGTTTTTGCGTGTGATCAGGGGTGTATTCATTCCACCGATAGTATTACACCCTACATCAGCTAGAGTGTGCAAGGCGGTATTGAATGTGTCACTGTCTGTCACCTAGATTACTAAAAGTGTTCTCTCTACCTGTGCACCTAAAATGTAAACTTTAAATCATATGCTAGGTTGTAGCAACCTAATGATAGGTATAGGGAAAATTTGAATATCTTGTAGTAAGTAGCCTTTTTACATCGATTTTACATTGAGCTGGGGTTAATCATACCAATGTTATTTGTCACATGTGCCGAATACAACAGGTGTAGACCTTCCAGTGAAATGCTTACTTACAAAACCTTAACCAACAATGCAGTTCAAGAAATAGAGTTAAGAAAAGATTTATTAAATAAACGAAATAAAAATTTCATAAATCAAAAAGTAACACAATAAATGTACATGACAATAACAAGGCTATATACACGGGGTAACCGTGTACAGGTTAATCGAGGTAATTTGCAAAGTGACTATGCATAGATAATAAACAGCAAGTAGCAGCAGTGTAAAAACAAAAGAGGGGAGGGGGTTCAATGTAATTATTCCGGGTGGCCATTTGATTAGAACATGAATAACAGTCATCCGTTATGCTGTAATAGAACAAAAAGGTCATGAAATGTAAAAAAAATTGGCCACCCTCATCCTAAATGTCACCGACCGCCACTGATGTATGTGTACTTGTGTGAGGAATGGAAGAGCCTCTGTCATTAAGCAATGCTCTCCAGAAGGCAGAAGGGAAAAATGTATAACCTCAAGATAAAGAGCTGACTGCAAACCGCATCCAAAAGAGAGAACACAACATGTTGCCACTAATGGTGATCTATTTGTCTCAGTGGGAAACATTTGTCTTAATTCCTGCGTCACCCCAAACAATCACAGATTGATGGAACACCAGCTGTCCTTGGACTCCACGTCCATCCGTCTCAGACACTCGCACTGTGTGTGTGCGCACACGTGTGTGCGTGTGTTTATGCATGTGTGTGTGCTAACTGAGAACAGACAGTGGGTGACACAGCATTTATGTGTGAAAAACTAAACTCAAACTGTGTATGAAGCTTGGAGATAAGCAAAGGCTTGGAACTGGCTCTGTTCCTGAACGATCCTAACGCTGTACAAGGCTCATCACTCTCGCTACTCGGCTCTTCAGGTTCTATACTGCCTGTTTGATTCAGTGAGAATAATAACTCACCACAGAGACAAAGCATCCTTGTTCATACCAAACCTACTCATACTAGTTCCTCATTGTGACATCTATACATACATTAATAATTGGGCTCTGCAAGTCTAAATCTTAAATTACAGTGTTTTTGTTGAGTCCCATTACAGATGGTCAACAGATGCTCAAACTGTCAACTGCAATTTTGTCGATATGCAGCATTAAAAACAATTGACAGTATTGATTCCTATCAGTGGTACTCACAGTCCATGTGACCTGGACAGAGGTGGAGCTGATGACCACAGGGTTATGCATGCTGACCACCACATCACCCAGCTCCTTCTGGACACGTCGATGGTCGACACCCTGCACCGGAGGGCTGATGTCTGAGAGAGAGAACGAGAAAGAGAGAAAGTGAGAGAGAGAGAGAGAGAGAGAGGAAAGAGAGAAAGTGGGAGACAGACAGACAGACAGACAGACAGACAGACAGACAGACAGACAGACAGACAGACAGACAGACAGACAGACAGACAGACAGACAGACAGACAGACAGACAGACAGACAGACAGACAGACAGACAGACAGACAGACAGACAGACAGACAGACAGACAGACAGACAGACAGACAGACAGACAGACAGACAGACAGACAGACAGACAGACAGACAGACAGACAGACAGAGATGACAGAGATAGAGAGAAAGAAAGAAAGAAAGAAAGAAAGGAGGATGATGCCAATTGCGATTAAACCTTTATGAAAATGTTCTAATGGCATGAGGCACACTGAGACACAGTGGTTATTTCTGTACAGTACCTTGGGTGCGGACAGGCTCAGACATGGGGCTTGGGTCTCCGAGACCCTGGGCATTGACCGCTCTGATGATGAACAGGTAGACCGTGTTGGGTCGCAGGTCCTTGACCGTGAACTGTGTGGTCTTCCCGTGGTCAGCCACAGTCTGCCAGCTGTTGCTGACCAGCTGACTGCTCACAGAGAAAACAGGAGGAAGATATTTAGTGAAGCCAAGAAAAGCTTTTACGGAAATAACATACCATTTACATTACATTTAAGTCATTTAGCAGACGCTCTTATCCAGAGCGACTTACAAATTGGTGCATTCACCTTATGACATCCAGTGGAACATTCACTTTACAATAGTGCATCTAAATCTTAAAGGGGGGGGGGTGAGAAGGATTACTTATCCTATCCTATACCATACTGTAGCTATGGCAGTCCTATTGTTTTTCACTTAGCTAATTTAACTAGCAACATCAAGACATCTGCAAATCTAGTCTGAAACCTAAACACTTTTTAGTGTTTCAAAAAAACTCTGATCAACCTTGTTGGACTATACATGATTCTTGTATGCAGACTATTCAGCCAAAGCCCTAGGGTGTATGTGCTTGCCCTGAACATGCCAGTGTACCTTATGCCCACATACATGCATACATCTGTCATTGCTCTGAAGGTTTGAGTGGCTGCTGCCAACACACTCAACTCCACTCGACTCAACTCCAGCCACTTTAATAATGGGAATTGATGGGAAATTATGTAAAATATATCACTAGCCACTTTAAACAATGCTACCTAATATAATGTTTACATACCCTACATTATTCATCTCATATGTATACCTATATACTGTATTCTATATCATCTACTGCATCTTTATGTAATACATGTATCACTAGCCACTTTAACTATGTCACTTTGTTTACATACTCATCTCATATGTATATACTGTACTCAATACCATCTACTGTATCTTGCCTATGCCGCTCTGTACCATCACTCATTCATATATCTTTATGTACATATTCTTTATCCCCTTACACTTGTGTCTATAAGGTAGTAGTTTTGTAATTGTTATCTAGATTACTTGTTGGTTATTACTGCATTGTCAGAACTAGAAGCACAAGCATTTCGCTACACTCGCATTAACATCTGCTAACCATGTGTATGTGACAAATAACATTTGATTGGATTTGATTTGAAGTTTGGGGTAATTTACTGCAGCTTCTCTTAGGGCCAAGGTTCTCAGACATACCCAAAGGCCTCAATGACATAGGAGGAGATTGGGGAGCCCTCCTCGGTCCCAGGTTCCCAAGACAACGACACTGTGCTCTTGGTGACATCAGTGACCTCTGGCTTAGAGGGAGGCCCTGGTAGGGTACTGGCATTGTGGGACATGGAGTCTGTGAGGTCACTGGACTCTGAGATGGAGAAAAGGAGAACAGGTTCTTTCAAAATTAATCAAAATGGACAAGGCAGATTGAAGGAGAAACGAGAGCATCAGGTTGATTGGCTTCAATCAATGGTGTGTACTGTACACTCTTAGAAAAAATGGTTCTAAAAATGGTTTCTTTGGCTGTCCCCATAGGTCGGAGAACCCTTTTTTGTTTCAGGTAGAACTATTTTGGTTAATCAAAAGAGAACCATAGGGCTCTCCCAAAAGCTTGGCTGGTGCGTAAAACCTGTGAATTCAGACAATCAAAGCGGTGTAATGGGTTCAAACAAAAAAATATGTTACATACTGTAAAGCTTACTTTATTGTTCGATGTTTTTCATTTTTTTACTGCCTCGGGGATAGTGTACACAGACGTTTTGGCTTTAGAGCCTTCTTCAGTGTGTAGGTACAGTTTTCTTTAATTCCAAACAGCGTTTCTAAAAAACAACAGATTAGCAGCAGGTGCTTCTAATCGGGGTTGCCACTCATCTTTCAATCAGGAACTATTTTGGGTGTCACGTAGAACCATCTGTTGTCACGCCCTGGTCGAAGTCTTTTGTGTTTATCTTCATTTATTTGGTCAGGCCAGGGTGTGACATGGGTTTTTGTATGTGGTGTGTATGTATTGGGATTGTAGCTTAGTGGGGTGTTCTAATTAAGTCTATGGCTGTCTGAAGTGGTTCTCAATCAGAGGCAGGTGTTTATCGTTGTCTCTGATTGGGAACCATATTTAGGCAGCCATATTCTTTGTGTGTTTGGTGGGTGATTGTCCTTAGTGTCCTTGTTCCTGTCTAGTATAGGCTGTTTCGGTTTTAGTTACGTTTATTGTTTTTGTAGTGTTTGTATTTAGATTCATGTTACGTTTGTTTATTAAAACATGGATCGCAATCTACACGCTGCATTTTGGTCCGACTCTCCTTCACACCAAGAGAACCGTTACAGAATCACCCACCACAAATGGACCAAGCAGCGTGTCAACGGGCAGGAGCCACAGGAGAGGCAAAAGAGGCTGCACTACCTGGAGAAAAGGACATGGGAGGACGAACTGGACGGTGAAGGACCCTGGGCTCAGCCTGGAGAATATCGCCGCCCCAAGGAAGAACTGGAGGCAGCGAAAGCTGAGAGGCGCAGGTATGAGGAGGCAGCACGGCGTAGCGGATGGAAGCCCGAGAGTCAGCCCCAAAAATGTATTGGGGGTGGGGGTTCACAAGGAGTAGGGCTACGCTAGGTAGGAGACCTACACTAACTTCCTGTGCTTACCGGGGGGCTAGAGAGACCGGGCAGGCACCGTGTTATGCTGTGGTGGGCACTGTCTCCAGTGCGGGTGCATAGCCCGGTGCGGTATATTCCAGATCCGCGTATCGGCCGGGCTAGATTGAGCGTCGAGCCAAATGCCATGAAGCCGGCTCTACGCATCTGGCCCCCAGTGCGTCTCCTTGGGCCGGCTTGCATGGTACCAGCCTTGCACTCGGTGTCTCCGGTTCGCCTGCATAGCCCAGTGCGGGCTATTCCACCTCGCCGCACTGGCAGGGCGACCGAGAGCATTCAACCGGGTAAGGTTGGGCAGGCTCGGTGCTCAAGAGCTCCAGTGGGCCTGCACGGTCCGGTCTATCCAGTACCACCTCCACACCCCAGCCCTCCAGTAGCAGCTCCCCGCACCAGGCTTCCTGTGCGTGTTCTTGGTCCAGTCCCACCAGTGCCAGCACCACGCATCAGGCCTACAGTGCGCCTCGCCTCTCCAGCGCTGCCGGAGTCTCCCGCCTGTTCAGCGCTGCCAGAGCCTTCCTCCTCTACAGCGCTAATGGAGTCTCCTGCCTGTTCAGCGCAGCCAGTGCTGCCAGCCTGCATGGAGCAGCCAGAGCTGCCAGTCTACATGGAGCTGCCAGTCTGCATGAAGCAGCCAGAGCTGCAAGTCTGCATGGAGCAGCCAGAGCTGCCAGTCTGCATGGAGCAGCCAGAGCTGCCAGTCTGCATGGAGCAGCCAGAGCTGCCAGTCTGCATGAAGCAGCCAGAGCTGTCAGTCTGCATGGAGCAGCCAGAGCTGTCAGTCTGCATGGAGCAGTCAGAGCTGTCAGTCTGCATGGAGCAGCCAGAGATGTCAGTCTGCATGGAGCAGCCAGAGATGTCAGTCTGCAAGGAGCAGCCAGAGCTGCCAGTCTGCAAGGAGCTGCCAGTCTGCAAGGAGCTGCCAGTCTGCAAGGAGCTGCCAGTCAGCACGGAGCCACCAGAGCTGCTAGTCTGTAAGAAGCCACCAGAGCTGTCAGCCTACATGGAGCAGCCAGAGCCGCCAGTCAGCGTGGAGCAGCCAGTCAGCATGGAGCAGCCAGATCTTTCAGTCTGCCAGATCTGCCAGTCAACCAGACTCTGCCAGATCTGCCAGTCAACCAGACTCTGCCAGATCTGCCAGTCAACCAGACTCTGCCAGATCCGCCAGTCAACCAGACTCTGCCAGATCCGCCAGTCAACCAGACTCTGCCAGATCCGCCAGTCAACCAGACTCTTCCAGATCCGCCAGTCAACCAGACTCTTCCAGATCCGCCAGTCAACCAGACTCTTCCAGATCCGCCAGTCAACCAGACTCTTCCAGATCCGCCAGTCAACCAGACTCTTCCAGATCCGCCAGTCAACCAGACTCTTCCAGATCCGCCAGTCAACCAGACTCTTCCAGATCCGCCAGTCAACCAGACTCTTCCAGATCCGCCAGTCAGCCGGGATCTGCCAGAACTGCCAGGATCTGCTAGTCAGCCAGGATCTGCCAAAACCACCTGCCAGCCAGGATCTGGTAGATCCATCAACCTGCCTGAGCTTCCTTTCACTCCTGAGCTTCCTCTCACTCCTGAGCTTCCTTTCACTCCCGAGCTTCCCCTCAGTCCCGAGCTTCCCCTCAGTCCCGAGCTTCCCCTCAGTCCCGAGCTTCCCCTCAGTCCCGAGCTTCCCCTCAGTCCCGATCTGCCCCTCAGTCCCGATCTGCCCCTCAGTCCCGATCTGCCCCTCAGTCCCGATCTGTTCCTCAGTCCAGTGGGGTTCTGGGTGAGGACTACTAGGCCATGGTCGGCGGCGAGGGTGGACTATCAAAGGATGCAAGGAGGGGGGACTAAGACAGTGTTTGAGTGAAGTCCACGTCCCGCGCCGGAGCCGCCACCATGGACAGACGCCCACCCGGACCCTCCCTATTGTTTTGAGGTATGTTCGGGAGTCCGCACCTTAGGGGGGGGTTCTGTCACGCCCTGGTCGAAGTATTTTGTGTTTATCTTCATTTATTTGGTCAGGCCAGGGTGTGACATGGGTTTTTGTATGTGGTGTGTATGTATTGGGATTGTAGCTTAGTGGGGTGTTCTAGTTAAGTCTATGGCTGTCTGAAGTGGTTCTCAATCAGAGGCAGGTGTTTATCGTTGTCTCTGATTGTGAACCATATTTAGGCAGCCATATTCTTTGTGTGTTTGGTGGGTGATTGTCCTTAGTGTCCTTGTTCCTGTCTATGTGTTAGTGTACACAAGTATAGGCTGTTTCGGTTTTCGTTACGTTTATTGTTTTTTGTAGTGTTTGTATTTAGATTTGTGTTATGTTTGTTTATTAAAACATGGATCGCAATCTACACGCTGCATTTTGGTCCGACTCTCCTTCACACCAAGAGAACCGTTACATCTGTGGAAAAGGTTCTCAATGGAACCCAAAATGGCCTTTTCGGTTCTAGAATAAAATGGACACATTGTTACTATACCTCTGACATCCAGGAAGGCACTCCATGAGGTCTCCCCACAGGAGCTGGTGGCCACACAGGTGTACAGCCCAGAGTCAGATAGCTGAGGAGGACAAAGGAACACATCAGAACACATCAGAACATACACTGACCAGACAGTTGACAATAAAACAACTGTCTTCCCATTTATTTCTTTAAAGAGAAACAACCAAACATGCATCCCTAAAACTGATCATACAACTGACCAACCAAACATTCAGCTGATGAACAAATCAATCAACTTCTCAAATAATAACAGTTTGGAAAGAAACTTTTTTTATATAGAGTACAGTGCCTTCAGCAATTATTCACACCCCTTGTAATGTTACAGCCTGAATTTAAAATAGATCAAATTTAGATTGTGTCATTGGCCAACACACAATACCCCATAATGCCAAAGTTGAATTACAAATGAATAAAAAATTAAATGCTGAAATGTCTTGAGTCAATAAGCATTCACCCCTTTGTTATGGCAAGCCTAAATAAGTTCAAAAGTAAAAATGTGCTTAACAAGTCACATAATAAGTTGCATGGACCTTGTGTCCATTAATAGTATTTAACAATTTTTTTTACGACTGCCTCATCTCTTTACCCCACACATACAATTACCTGTAAGGTCCCTCAGTTGAGCAGGGAACTTCAAACACAGATTCAACAAAAAAGATCAGGGAGGTTTTTAAATGACTCGCAAAAAGGGTAGACGGGTAAAAAAGCAGACATTGAATAGCCCTTTGAGCTGAAGTTATTAATTACACTTTGGTTGGTGTAAAAATACACCCAGTCACTACAAAGACACAGAGGGCCTTCCTGACTCAGCAGCCGGAGAGGAAGGAATCCTCTCAGGGATTTCACAATACGGCCAATGGTGACTTTAAAACAGTCACAGAGTTTAATGGCTGTGATAGGAGAAAACTGAGGATGGGTCAACATTGTAGTTACTCCACAATACTAACCTAAATGACCTAAAAGAGTGAAAAGAAGGAAGCCTGTACAGAATAAAAATATTCCAAAACATGCATCCGGTTTGCAATAAGGCACTAAAGTAAAACTGCAAAAATGGGGCAGAGAAAATAACTTTATTTCCTAAATACCACGCATTATATTTGGGGTAAATCATCACCGAGTACCACTCTTAATATTTTTAAGCATCGTGGTGGCTGCACCATGTTGTGGGTATGCTTGTCATCTGCGAGGACTAAGTTGTTTTTGTTTTAAAGAAATCAACTGAATAGAGCTCAACACAGGCTAAATCCTAGAGGAAAACCTGGTTCAGTCTGCTTTCCAACAGACACCGGGAGACAAATTCACCTTTCAGCAGGACAATAACCTAAAACATAAGGCCAAATGTACACTGGAGTTGCTTACCAAGATGACAATTAATGTTCCTGAGTGGCCTAGTTACAGTTTTAACTTAAATTGGCTTGAAATCTATGTCAATACTTGAAAAAGGTTTTATTTTTTATTTTTTACAATGAAATACATTTTAACCCCACCTTGTAACAGAACAAAATGTGGTGAAAAATCCATTGACATTAACACTCCAAAAAGTAATTCATAACACATTTTAATTTACGTATGTGCTTGGAGGCTGTGTTTGTTTCTTGGGCTTCAGGAATGTGAATGAAACATTTAAAATAAACTGATTATAAGTATGAGGGGATATCAGTGAACAAATGGTAAAATCTACGATGGCGCCAGTGCAATGAGTGGAGCTTACTCAGTTGTTCAAAAGCACATATCAGACCGAGAGCCGAATGGTTCTTAGGTAGTTATTAATAGGTTTTAAATTAGAAAATGATCTCTTCACAGAAGCGTCAGTTACAGGAATGGTAAAAACAGTTTGTTAGGGGAAACTGGGCAGAAGGGAGTTGAGCTTGAAATACAGCAGTTCTGTAACATTTTTAATTTATCCTCTCATTCTCCTTAATTGCCAGCCTCAACACATTACGGAAAGAGATTCACTGTATAGGAAGCTCTAGGGACAGCTCGTCTGAATATTGGGCAACCAATAAATTGACAGATGCAAACAGATTATCATCTTTAGCAGACAACAGTTCTTGGGGCTTGAACTAAAAAAAAGCTGTTTGCGATTTCGTTCATACTAGTGAACAAGCGCTTAAATTGTGTGGTTGCAATATCAACAGTCCCTTATCTGTGTTATATCTTGGCATGCATCATTCAAGGCTCCGTTTAAATTGTGTGCAGAGCAATGTCTCAGAAAAGACTGTCTAGGTTGGTAATACTCAATATATAAAACCTTCGGTTCCGCGACCTGGGCCTACAGGCAGTGGTGGAAACATTTGCTCACAAAAAAAGGAGAATTCAGAAAATCAGGGGAGTCTCTCAAGTTGGATTTAATTTAATTTGATTTAATTTACCTTGAATATTGCAGCCCAATAGCCAGACAAAACCCACTGAGTTCAACAATAAAAAGTGGCTGAATTTGTCCTTAAGCCGACTACTTTTTTCCTCATTGTTTGGCTATTTGATAGAGAGAGCGAGGACGGCTCATGTCATTCAGGTTCAGGTAGCCTATACGGGACAGTTAAAAAAATCTAGCTGATTAGTATGCTGTTGCATCAAACATTTATTTTACAATCTGCAATGTTTGAATTTGCCACCAGCCGGCAGTATAAAAATTGCAGCTTTTTGATACCATATAGACCTTCATGAAATTTTAGGCTTAATATGAGAAAATGACGACCAAATAGGCCTACCAATAAACATGTATCTATTAGCTAAAGCTAAGCTAAGCCATGGCATCACAGAAAGCCTATCATCGATAGGCATGCAGCCGCATAGACGTCACAATTTCAGCACTATGGACAGTGATCAGTAGTCTGGACTCCCCAGACCTTGCAGGAGAGTCCAGAGAAACTGAGTTATACCAGTGAAGGCACTGTATGCTCATTAAAACCAGTGTGCCTTTTTGATAGTAGTAATATTGTTTGGTGGTGATGCTTGTTGGCTCCATTGGTCTTTCCAGTCCAACCTTGATCCCAGTTGGCCTTCACAGCCCTTTTGTCAACCTCTGCTATTGAAAGGGTAGGCAGCAGTACACAAAAAATGCATTAACCTCCACTGGCCTGATTCACACCCAGGGAGAGAGGGAGTGGGTGACAACAAGACGACAGGGCGAGGGAAGATGTGCTGAAAGTGCTGAAGTTATAGAAAAAACAAAATCGCTTAGTACTATTCAGCCTCCCACATCCTCAGCCCTATCATCATCAGTACAGATCAGACACAGTGAAACAGGGACATGATAATCTATTTAACGTTGGCCTCTTAAATACTGGGGCTGCTCCCTTACACAGTCTCTCTCTCGTTCTCCCTTGTTCCCGCTCTCTCTCTCTCTCCTTTGTTCCTGCTCTCTCTCTCTCCCTTGTTTCCTCTCTCTCTCTCTCTCCCTTGTTCCCCTCTCTCTCTCCCTTGTTCTCTCTCTCTCTCTCTCCAAAATAGGAGAGGGTTGTCAAACGTTTTTGGGGGGTTTGGGAAGGGTTGTGTGGTTGCTGTTTTTTTACAACTGCTCTTTTACAAGTTTTACTCCATCATTTCTTCCATCCTAGCCACATTTCCTCACCTGCTTGCGTGCACCTCCCCAAAATCACTGTGTTTTGGTACTCCCCTTATGCAGTACGCTATTCCATGTGCTAACTTTTACTATACCACAGTAAAGTAAACCTAACGGTCTTGTATGCCGTAGATCCACCATTTATAGTGACAATAGTGGTAGGTGGATTGTTTGTCCAGATCTGCAATAGGCTAACTAGAATTCATACCACACATAAAAACATTCAAAGCTGCATACACTTTTTATATGAATCTACAAGAACAAATAGGAATAGCTGATAGGCAGTAGAGACATGAGGCACACAGCTAAAACAATTACCCTATTGATGTTGTTTAGGGACAATGCAATGATGCTACCTAGACTAGCCTACCACCCCACAATGCAATGGAAAATTGCATTATTGTTTTCCAGTGACTACAACATTCTAGCCTACTCTAGGTTGCAGTGAAAATGTAATTTGAATATTGGTGCAAAAGCCCTGTGATTTCAATGTTTCAAAGTTGTTTTGGGTCTACTCTTGGCAGTTTATTAGGTCTATAAACACAATGTAGCATGCCAGTCTTGCTGTATTTTTTAAAACTTCTGATACTGAATGAGCAATCTGTTGCAGATCATCATTCTTCCAAGTCTTCCTATAGTATAAATATATAAATAAATAAATATATGCCATTTAGCAGACGCTTTTATCCAAAGCGACTTACAGTCATGTGTGCATACATTCTACGTATGGGTGGTCCCGGGGATCGAACCCACTACCCTGGCGTTACAAGCGCCATGCTCTACCAACTGAGCTACACAGGACCTGTAATGTGGCCACATATTCTCCCAGCAGGCCCAGTTCAACACACTCTCTGCCTCCTCTCCAATCCATGCAGCTATTCCTTGCACACCTAGAAACAAATGCTTCAATATAGCCTAAATATTTATATATATATATATTTTTATATATAAACACAACCAGTCACAATATGCCATCAAATTATGCTAATTCAAAAGTTTCTTGTAGGCATGCAAAATATAATTCCAGCATCCTCAAAATAGCTTGACATTAACCAGGTTTCCATCCAAATTGTTTATGCGAGTAAAAAATGTCAACACATCATAGGAAAGTATGCAGTTTATTAGGCTACAGATTAAATAAATTCTGATGAACTTCACAGGGTGGTGAAAGTGCACATTGATAAGGTTGATGCTCCTTTCAATATATATTGAGGGTCTTATTCAGGTGACATGATGATTGATGCCTGGCTGCCGTTTGACAAATAAAAACAATCTCACACTTTGTCCATAATAATATCATCATGTAGTAGGCTATACCTGCACTGTATCTGCAAGCTGTTGACTAGAGCGCATGTGCCAATACCAGTGGGCACATTCGCTATACCTACGCAACATTTCTGTGACAAAACCATCAGTAGAGTTGAAAATGCAAAGGAAACACTTTAAACTTGTATTTTTTATTAGGTACATAGCAATTTAAACCCAACATATATTTTGTATGTGCACTACGTATTTACACACAGATTTTATTGGCCTAAGCTTCTGTTGATTGTGAAGATGGAGGCCTTTTTCATTGAAGTAAATGCAAATGGATGTCCGGTAGATTTCTCAAATGTCTAGTAAATTAAAGGTTGTCAGGTGACACATTTTCCTCTAAAGGAATCCCTGAAATATGCATATTGTTTTGATGCATATTTTAGAATATTCACATGAAAATCTGTCGCCAATTAGATGGAAACCTACAGACACCGTAAAGTCGGTGTACTATTCCAGTGTCACTTTATTTATGCCTGTACATCATGGTTCACCAGCAACCCCAAACATCTATAAAAGAAGCTACAGACTAGGTTTGAATATTTTCCTGGTATTTTACAAAATGTTCCACCTCGAGAATAACCACTTTTCTCCCGGGTAATCCGGTATTTCCCGCCCAAACCGGAAGTGCCATTCTAAAGCATATTAATACATGTATGTCTGGATTAGCTTTGGGCTTTGAACTGCATGAAAATTCAAGTCTGACGCTACCTGAGGCTGATGAGTCATACATTAAATAATGTTATGAGCCCAAGCCCAAATGATTGTGCCGTTATTCAATAAATGTTAAAAAATAAGGTGACCCCCAAAAGCCAGTTAGAGAAGTGTAAATTAGGCATGCATTCAGTCCTTATATTTCTGCAGCATGTAAATGCAAATGTAGTGACCACAATGGAAATAAGTCCCTGACTATATTGTGCAATCCCAGTCACTTTAAAAATGATTTCTGAATTCAGAAAGTATTCAGACCTCTTGACTTTTTCCACATTTTGTTACGTTACATACAGCCTTATTCTAAAATTGATTAAATATTGTTTCCCTCATCAATCTACATACAATACCCCATAATGACAAAGCAAAAACAAGTTTTTACAAAGTTTTGCAAATGTAAAAATAAAAACTGAAATATCACATTTACATAAGTATTCAGGACTTACTCAGTACTTTGTTGAAGCACCTTTGGTAGCGATTACAGCCTCGAGTCTTCTTGGGTATGACGCTACAAGCTTGGCATACCTGTATTTGAGGAGTTTCTCCCATTCTTCTGCAGACCTTGAGTATGACGCTACAAGCTTGGCATACCTGTATTTGAGGAGTTTCTCCCATTCTTCTGCAGACCTTGAGTATGACGCTACAAGCTTGGCATACCTGTATTTGAGGAGTTTCTCCCATTCTCCTGCAGACCCTCTCAAGCTCTGGTAGGTTGGATGCTGAGCGTCGCTGCACAGCTATTTTCAGGTCTCTCCAGAGATACTAGATCTGGATCAAGTCCAGCCTCTGGCTGGGTCACTCAAAGACATTCAGAGACTTGTCCCGAAGCCACTCCTGTGTTGTCTTGGCTGTGTGCTTAGGGTTTTTGTCCTGTTAAAATGTGAACTTTCTCCCCAGTCTGAGGTCCTGAGCGCTCTGGAGCAGGTTATTATTATGGATCTCTCAGTACTTTTTTCTGTTTGTCTTTCCCTTGATCCCGACTAGTCTCCCAGTCCCTGCCACTGAAAAACATCCCCACAGCCTGATGCTGCCACCACCATGCTTCAACAAAGGGATGGTGCCAGGTTTACTCCAGACGTAACACTTGGTATTCAGGCCAAAGAGTTCAATCTTGGTTTCATCAGACCAGAGAATTTTGTTTCTCATAGTCTGAGTGTCCTTTTGGCAAACTCCAAGTGGGCTGTCATGTGCCTTTTGATGAGGAGTGCCTTCCATCTGGCTCTCTACAAAAAAGGCCTGATTGGTGGAGTGCAGCAGAAATGGTTGTCCCTTTGGAAGGTTCTTCCATTTCCACAGAGGAACTCTAGAGCTCTATCAGAGTGACCATTGGGTTCTTGGTCACCTCCCTGACCAAGGCCCTTCTCCCCTGATTACTCCGTTTAGCCGGGCGGACAGCTCTAAGATGAGTCTTGGTGGTTCCAAACTTCTTCCATTTAACAATGATGAAGGCCAATGGTTCACTGCTGCAGAAATGTTTTGGTACCTTTCCCTAGACCTGTACCTCGACTCAGTCTTGTCTCGGGGCTATATGGACAAGTCCTTTGACCTCATGGCTTGGTTTTTGCTCTTACATGCACTGTCTAATGGGACCTTATATAGACAGGAGTGTACCTTTCCAAATCATGTCCAATCAATTGAATTTACCACAGGTGGACTCCAATAAAGTTGTAGAAACATCTCAAGGATGATCAATGGAAACAGGATGCACCTGAGCTCAATGTCAAGTCTCATCGCAAAGGGTCTGAATACTTGTGTAAATAAGGTATCTGTTTTTCATTTGAATACATTTGCAAAAATGTATAAAAACCTGTTTTCACTTTGTCATCGTGTGGTATTGTGTTTAGAATGATGAGGAAAATAAACATTTAATCAATTTTAGAATAAGGCTGTAACGTAAACAACTGTGGAAAAGTGAAGGTGTCTGAATACTTTCCGAATGCAATGTATGTATATTTTTAACTTTCAACCAATCAATCACAATCAATCAATCAATCAAAACTGTGCAGAGGCAATTTCATGAATGGAAAGAGACATCTAGTACAAAACACCAAAATGTTTAATGAAATTCAGAGATTCGATACTGGGTAAGCCTACAAGGTAGGGAGGGATGTGTTTTTACATATTGTTATTTGTCAATTTCGATCTGTCCCTTACATGCTTGCATTCCCCCCAATCACTGTCCTTGGGTTAGAGCATCTCTAAATGCTGCCTAGGCGAATGGCTCTAAATGACAGCTTTAAATGACTTATAAAAATCAATAACCTCTATTCATCTTTAAAGGCAACCTGCCTGCACTTGTCCATTTGAATTACATCTCACTGACATCAGATGGGAATTTTTTCTCTCCTCTCTCTCACAAGCAATATGAGAGGCAAGCGCATAAACACACGTGCGCACGCACACATACTGAGCGACAAACACACACACACACACACACACAAACCTTAACAACCTGCCTTTGAGAATAGAGAGAAACTGTAAAGAATGGGTAGTTTATTGAAAAGAACGCAATGAAAGTAGAGAAGCAGAGAGAGAAAAGATGGAGTCACTATGGCAGGCAAATCAATGGCCAAATCAATCATGAGTGAACACAGTGTGGAGGCTTGCTGCTGTGACTGTGTATTGTGCTTGTACAGCATCATTCCTATAAACCCACCCTGGTACTTTGGATCTGCAGGCTGCCAGGCTCCAGCAGGGCCATGCGAAGGTCCTTCCCCAGCAGACTGAGGCCATCCTTCAGCCAGGTAACGGTGGGCTCCGGGTCCCCTGACGCCTGGCACCTCAGCAGGGCCACACCCCCAACAGCCTGCGTCTGGTTGGACGGGCCCTGCCGGATGATGGGCGGGGGGCGGTCCTTTGAGGCTGGAGAAAAACAAGGAATCACAATGAAAACAATGAAACACAAACTATGAATTACAGTTTAGTGCTATACTAAATTACAAATTTGACCCATAAACGTGAATTAATTTATCATTGGAGACGCAAGGTCTCCTTGATGTATCTGTTGTGATAGGTGGTACCTGTTTTGGGGGTCGTTTGCAGGTTTCTGATAGTGTGTGCTAATGGCACCACATCACACCATAGGGCTCTATTTACAAGGTGCAGAATAACGATGGCTCGCCTACGGTGCTAATTACCCTGCCTTCCTCACAACACATTCACACCCTCCCTCCTTCCTTCTCTTCCTCCTTCTCTTCCTCTTCTGACTCACCGCTGCATCTCACAGCCCCCTCCCCCAGACAAGAAACAAGCCACTGCATTTCTGGGGTGTTCAATCTTTTAATACTGTCTCTTCTTCCCCTGCTTATCAGTGCTGTTAGTCTCAACTCAGACAGAGTATTTGCACCAGGTTCGAGAGCTCTAAAATTCTATCACAGCTCCTTCAGACTCAGATGACAGTCACTAAACCAGAAATGCAGAGAAACCAATCAGACACCAGCCTTATAGAGTGAGACTTTTATACTATACCCACTGTATACGTAATAATTGTCAGCACCGCATTGTATGATTAATATTTAACAATTGCTAGACTCAGAAAATATTATTTAACTGTAATCAGATGCTATAACAAAAGGTGACTTCTTTCTTGCATCATTTTTCCCGACAATTTTTGCTCAAAATGGACGTAGAAATTGCTAATGTCTGTCCATGTCCTGAGGACATCTGTAAATGCCTTCGAAACCGGCCAATAGAGGCAAGAGTGAGCGTTATTACGATCAAGTAGGCTTGGGTTTGCTAAGGCGTTGTGGATAGCGGCGGTGGAATGGGAAAGTATATATGGGTACGCCTGGTGCCCAAATTGATGACGTATGTCACGCAGCTGAAAGTGGAGTGTAGATGAATGGATTCGGTTCAGTCAGTGGTCTTGATGAGAACTTCCCAGCATACTAGTTTAAGCTGGCAACAACATAGCATAACGCATAACGTGTCGCTGGCGGTAGCTAAATTGGGCAATTTGTTCAATCCTACTTGATTTTATTTAGAGTAGGATAACATCCGACACGAGAAATAACTTGTAATATTGGTATTTGATACTACTGTAGTCACCATGTGGTGTCATAGTGATATAGTCTACTGCTCAATGGTGTCATGACGTTGCCCTCTTTGGGTACAGCAAGCCCCATCCCCCTCTCCCTACACCCAGGCTGTTGTGGTCAGAGAGATGTCATAAACTCCCGGAGGAGATTATCTAGGCCGTCATTGAAAATAAGAATTTGTTCTTAACTCCTTGGATATAGGGGGCATATAATTGACAGCTTTGGAAAGAAAACACTCTGACGTTTCCAAAACTGCAAAGATATTGTCTGTGAGTGCCACAGAACTAATGGTACAGGCAAGACCAAGATGAAACTTCAAACAGGAAGTGAGACAGATTTTTGAGGCGCTGTGTTCCATTGTCTCCTTATATGGCTGTCGAATACGCCAAGAACGAGCCTACACTTTCTGTCGTTTCCCCAAGGTGTCCGCAGCATTGTGATGTATTTGTAGGCATATCATTGGAAGATTGACCATAAGAGACTACATTTACCAGGTGTCCGCCTGGTGTCCTCCGTCGAAATTGGTGCGTAATCTCCAGCTGCATGTATTTTTTCATGTGATTAAGAGGAGAAACCATACTGCCACGAATGACTGAAAAACACCTTGAGGATTGATTCTAAACAACATTTGCCATGTTTCTGCGAAATTATGGAGTTAATTTGAAAAAAAGTTTGGCGTTTTGATGACGGAATTTTCAGGGTTTTTTCTCAACCAAACGTGATGAACAAAACGGAGCGATTTCTCCTACACAAATAATCTTTTTGGAAAAAATGAACATCTGCTATCTAACTGAGAGTCTCCTCATTGAAAACATCCGAAGTTCTTCAAAGGTAAATGATTTTATTTGAATGCTTTTCTTGTTTTTGTGAAAATGTTGCCTGCTGAATGCTAGGCTTAATGCTATGCTAGCTATCAATACTCTTACACAAATGCTTGTTTTGCTATGGTTGAAAAGCATATTTTGAAAATCTGAGATGACAGTGTTGTTAAAACCGGTTAAGACTCTAGGGGCAGTATTTCATTTTTGGATAAAAAGACGTGCCCGTTTTTAGCGCAATATTTTGTCACGAAAAGATGCTCGACTATGCTTGGAATTGATAGTTTTGGAAAGAAGACACTCTGACGATTCCAGAACTGCAAAGATTTTCACTGTGAGTGCCTTAGAACAAAACCTACAGGCAAAACCAAGATGTTTGAGCGACCAGGAAATCAACAGGATTTCTGATGGCACGTTTTCCATGATCGCCTTATATGGCTGTGAATGCGACAGGAATGAACGGACACTTCCTATCGTTTCCCCAAGGTGTCTGCAGCATTGTGACGTATTTGTAGGCATATCATTGGAAGATTGACCATAAGAGACTACATTTACCAGGGGTCCCGCACGGTGTCTGTGTGGAAATTGGTGCGCAAAAGTCGCCTACCAGTATTTTTCCATCCGAATCTGAGAACAATGCAGGCTTTCAGGAATGGCATTTCAATGAAGAGATATATGACAAAACACCTTGAGGATGGATTCAAACAACGTTTTCCATGTTTCAGTCGATATTTACATTTAAGTCATTTACATTTAAGTCATTTAGCAGACGCTCTTATCCAGAGCGACTTACAAATTGGTGCATTCACCTTATGACATCCAGTGGAACAACCACTTTACAATAGTGCATCTAAATATTTTAAGGGGGGGTGAGAAGGATTACTTTATCCTATCCTAGGTATTCCTTAAAGAGGTGGGGTTTCAGGTGTCTCCGGAAGGTGGTGATTGACTCCGCTGTCCTAGCGTCATGAGGGAGTTTGTTCCACCATTGGGGAGCCAGAGCAGCGAACAGTTTTGACTGAGCTGAGCGGGAACTGTACTTCCTCAGTGGTAGGGAGGCGAGCAGGCCAGAGGTGGATGAACGCAGTGCCCTTATTTGGGTGTAGGGCCTGATCAGAGCCTGGAGGTACTGAGGTGCCGTTCCCCTCACAGCTCCGTAGGCAAGCACCATGGTCTTGTAGCGGATGCGAGCTTCAACTGGAAGCCAGTGGAGAGAGCGGAGGAGCGGGGTGACGTGAGAGAACTTGGGAAGGTTGAACACTAGACGGGCTGCGGCGTTCTGGATGAGTTGTAGGGGTTTAATGGCACAGGCAGGGAGCCCAGCCAACAGCGAGTTGCAGTAATCCAGACGGGAGATGACAAGTGCCTGGATTAGGACCTGCGCCGCTTCCTGTGTGAGGCAGGGTCGTACTCTGCGGATGTTGTAGAGCATGAACCTACAGGAACGGGCCACCGCCTTGATGTTAGTTGAGAACGACAGTTTGTTGTCCAGGATCACGCCAAGGTTCTTAGCGCTCTGGGAGGAGGACACAATGGAGTTGTCAACCGTGATGGCGAGATCATGGAACGGGCAGTCCTTCCCCGGGAGGAAGAGCAGCTCCGTCTTGCCGAAGTTCAGCTTGAGGTGGTGATCCGTCATCCACACTGATATGTCTGCCAGACATGCAGAGATGCGATTCGCCACCTGGTCATCAGAAGGGGGAAAGGAGAAGATTAATTGTGTGTCGTCTGCATAGCAATGATAGGAGAGACCATGTGAGGTTATGACAGAGCCAAGTGACTTGGTGTATAGCGAGAATAGGAGAGGGCCTAGAACAGAGCCCTGGGGGACACCAGTGGTGAGAGCGCGTGGTGAGGAGACAGATTCTCGCCACGCCACCTGTTAGGAGCGACCTGTCAGGTAGGACGCAATCCAAGCGTGGGCCGCGCCGGAGATGCCCAACTCGGAGAGGGTGGAGAGGAGGATCTGATGGTTCACAGTATCGAAGGCAGCCGATAGGTCTAGAAGGATGAGAGCAGAGGAGAGAGAGTTAGCTTTAGCGGTGCGGAGCGCCTCCGTGATACAGAGAAGAGCAGTCTCAGTTGAATGACTAGTCTTGAAACCTGACTGATTTGGATCAAGAAGGTCATTCTGAGAGAGATAGCGGGAGAGCTGACCAAGGACGGCACGTTCAAGAGTTTTGGAGAGAAAAGAAAGAAGGGATACTGGTCTGTAGTTGTTGACATCGGAGGGATCGAGTGTAGGTTTTTTCAATATTATGGATATGGATATTATGGAGTTAATTCGGAAAAAAGTTTGACGTGTAGGTGACTGAATTTTCGGTTAGTTTCGGTAGCCAAATGCATAGTAACAAAACGGAACGTTGTGTCCTACACAAGCATCTTTCAGGAAAAACTGGACATCTGCTATGTAACTGAGAGTCTCCTCATTGAAACATCTGAAGTTCTTCAAAGGTAAATTATTTTATTTGATCCCTTTGCTGGTTTTTGTGAATATGTTGCGTGCTAAATGCTAACGCTAAATGCTAAGCTAGCTATCACCACTCTTACACAAATTATTGATTTTCTCTGGTTCTAAAGCATATTTTGAAAATCTGAGACGACAGGATTGTTAAGAAAAGGATAAGCTTGAGGATAGGCATATTTATTTCATTTCATTTGCGATTTTTAGAAATCGCTAACGTTGCGTTATGGTAATGAGCTTGAGGCTATGATTACGCTACCGAATACGGTGTGGGTAGGACTAACAGGTTAACAAAAGGCTAAGCTTGAGAGCCAATATATTTATTTCATTTTCATGAATAGTTAATGTTGCGTTATGGTAATGAGCTTGAGGCTATAATTACGATCCCGGATATCGGATTGCTCGTCGCAACAGGTTAACTGATTTACCTAGTAAAATAAAAGGTAAAATAAAATAAAGTAAAAAATGGCCACAGTATAGAGACAGAGTGAATTTTCATAGAGGACAAAGGAATTTATTCCACCTCACCGAACCGAAGAACATTTATCTTCTGGAGAAGGTATAAAAGATCGGTGAAGAATCCAGCTACAAACTGGTCCATTAGGGACAATTTTGTGCAACTCATGGGAGACATTACGGCAACATTACCATAACGCTGTTTATATAATAGCCTCAGATATGAGATTTACATCTAATTGCTGTATAAGATGAATGAGTGAAGATGATACTGTTTGTAAAATTGTGTAATGTGATTTTGGACTGTTTAATGAAGGAAACTCCAATTCCCTTTTGAGTTTAACTAAATCAGAGGACCGCCCATGAGCACAGTTAGGAACTGGCGTCATGAGACAACCTTTTTCTGCGCTCCCGAATAAAACCTCCACTTTGAGAATTTCTCAACAGACCATGTTTCCCTCAATTACAAGAGGACAAAGGTTGCAGACCAGCTTACCTCGATAATGAGAGGGCCAAGGTTTGAGTAGATGGCTGAATCTATTAACCACATGGTTAAACTCTTAGACTATTGATACTGACAGAATAAGAACAAGTCTTTGATACTAGTCAAATTACTAGTCTGCAGCTAGGAATTCGGTATCATTGAACGCGAAGACCGAAAACTGCCGAAACATCTATCCTATAATGACATGAATGAATGTCACTCTGAACTTTCCATTCTAACCACGATACAGAGAGAGAGAGGGTGGACAGACTCTCCAACAGAAACAAACTTTTCAACAGAGACCCAGACGACACACTGAGCGTAAATATATATATTTATTGCAATTGTTCCCGAATGAGTGAGCGTTCATGTGCAAAGGATTAGCATTTCAATTGTTATAATTATCAACACTGTAGTGACTTTTCAGCTGACCCCCACTCCCCTTTTATCTAACAAGCTGCCATACCGGTTTAGCCCACTAGGGCACATTCCCCTATCATTTCTTGTAACCATACTTTGTTTGTGTGTGCACTTCTGTGATTGTTTAGTTAGTTAAAAAATAAATGATTTAAGACAATTGATGTATCAAATCAAACTGTATTTGTCACATACACATGGTTAGCAGATGTTAATGCGAGTGTAGCGAAATGCTTATGCTTCTAGTTCCGACAATGCAGTAATAACCAACGAGTAATCTCACCTAACAATTCCACAACTACTACCTTATACACACACGTGTAAAGGGATAAAGAATATGTACATAAAGATACATGAATGAGGGATGATACAGAACGGCATAGGCAAGATGCAGTAGATGATATAGAGTACAGTATATAAAGAGACTTTGCAAGCTCATCTAAGTGTGTGGCAATTGCTTGCTTCAGTTCTGCGGGTACAGAAATGTCTCCAATTCCAGATACATCTTCGGTCTTACTTACACAGTCGTCCAGCAGGGGAAAGTTTGCGAAGTTATCGTTCTCTGTTCGTCGTTTCCATAACGGTAGCTTTTTTTGAAAAGCCTTCAGGTTTTCCTCCGCTTCGATGATGTTGACTCCTCCGCCCTGCATCTCTCATATGCTGTTGCTACTCTGTTCTTTATTTTAGTCTTATAATTATCTATCCTAATGCCTAATCACTTTACCCTGCCTTCATGTACATTTCTACCTCAGATACCTCATTCCCCTCCCTGCACATTGATCTGGTACTCCCTGTATATACTGTAGCTTTATTCTTGTATATTTTATTCCTCTTGTCTTACTCTTTATTTTTACGATTATTTTTTAATTCTGTATCACTGGGCTCGTAAGTAAGCATTTCACGGTTAAGTATACACCCGTTGTATTCGGCAGATGTGACAAATACAATTTGATTTGATTTACTTGATTTGAGCATTAGGAGCAACCCAGGGCGTCAAAAACACTGTGTCTGAATCTGAAGCTCTTGTTCGTGAGCTCTTGTTGCATTTTTCACACTCAACCACTTGATCATTCCTTCAATCCTCTGTACTGTATACAGCAACACTATTTACATATTTTCCAACTCGCATGACAAGGTATGTTCTCTTTCCAAAAAATCCTTCAGCAGATGTTAATTCAATAATGTGTGTGAGAGGAATCCAGGAAATGAGTGAGAAAGAGAGAGAGCGATGGAGACAGAGATAGAGAGGGAGAGAGGCGTAAACAGCTCCTAACTGGCACTAGCTCAGCACTTAAGATAATGATGCTCTTTGAGAGGAGAGAGGTGTACATGTGACTCTCCATCAGGGAGTTTTCATTTGAACAGTTTCTCTCTTTGCAAGCCTTTCGTGGCCTCTCTCTGGTGCAACTTCCCACAGTGACATGCTAATGAAATGGATGAAGGCATTTGACCGATTAGCTCTTACAGCATTCAGCACATCTCAGCCAAGACTAATGCCAAGCATTAAACAGTCAGCCTCTGATGCAATTTATGCACCTTCAGTGCATGTGGTCAAGCAAGTGTGTGTGCTTGCACTTAGTTGTGCATTGTTCTCAGGCAAGGCACACAATTCTGTTGGCAAGGATAGCTCTGCAGGTGCGCATTGATATGACCACATCTACCAGTGTATGTGGTGTGTGTGTGTGTGTGTGTGTGTGTGTGTGTGTGTGTGTGTGTGTGTGTGTGTGTGTGTGTGTGTGTGTGTGTGTGTGTGTGTGTGTGTGTGTGTGTGTGTGCACATGTGTTTGTGCGTGGCATGCTCTATATGCTCTCACCGTCTGCCACCTCTAGCTGAGCCTTGGCCAGGATGCTGCCGGCCACAGTGAGAGCCTGGCAGGTGTAGAAGCCTGCATCAGAGCGCTGTACGGAGGAGATGGTCAGCTCTCCACTCACAGCCACTGACACACGGCTGTCTCCCTGCGCTGGCTGGCTGGGGAACAGCAGATCCTGGTGAGATAACATAGATTCATTATGAAAAACAGCATGGTGTTTAGTCCTCTGCTCCATAGAAAAAATGGCGAGATTCAATGTAGGCCCAAATGTTGACGTTAATAGTATGAGTGAATAGTAAATCACACTGTGCAGTTATGAGTCATAATTGCTGTCAGTGACAACCTTGGCAATACAATGTTATATTACAGTGTAGTCCCATGCACGGTGTCAGGACCTGGTTACGAACCCTGGTCTCCGGAATGAGAAACAGGCACTTAACCAACTGAGCCACGAATAGTCGGCAGAAACCAGAAGATGAGGCAGACACAGCAGTACTTGAGACGGTGTATTTAATGAAGTAAAAAATGAAGTTCTTCAGGAAAACATGTAACTCCACAACCTCAAAAGGAATCCTACAAGAACAACGGTAATCCTCCAAGACAAAAAAGGTAAATCCACAAGGTGGAAGTGATAGCATAAAAAAGCCTCAAAAGATACTCAAAAATAAACAAGAACAAAAAACAGAATTCCACAAGAGAGTCTACCGGGATCAACAAGAGTTCACAGAGTACTAGGGCTGGGTGCTAACAGAGCAAAGAACAGAGGAAAACAAAGGGTTTAAATACAATCAGGGGAAACGAGGCACAGGTGCAAATAATAATGGGGATCAATGGAAAACAAAAGGTCAAAAGGCACAATGGGGGCATCTAGTGACCAAAAACCGGAACAACCCTGGCCAAATCCTGACACACGGTACATGTACAAGGCAAGAGCAGACTGCATTAACTAAAACGCACCAACAGGTCAAACCAATCATCAGAAGCCTTGCTCTATTTTACTCCATTTCCATTCTCAGTGTGTGTTCATTACTGACTAGGATGTTATGTCCTTAGTCCTCCTATTCACTCACTTATCCTAGAAATGTCTGTGTAATTGAGTAGTAAGGGTTTGGGGTCCTCTATCTGCTCGGAGTGGTCAGTAATTTATACTGTGGGTGAGACGCAGTCAGCCCTGCCAGTGATGATGCCCTGCACTACCGGTCTTGAAGTTAAGTGAGTCCTCACGACCGCTCACACATAGCCTTGAAGTCTTTGCCTCTTTCTCTTCAATTAGATTTTTTTCCCATTCCGCTACCTGAGAGCAGACAAACGGAGGGGAAGGGAAGGACATTAGCCTGATCCCATTATGCCTACCAACTAATGCAGCAAATGAATGTAATTTCTTGTGAAATAAATTGCTGGTCAGAGCCCTGCAAAGTGGACTGATGATTCACTTCATTATGTAACTGTCACCATGCTCGGGAATCCGGAATGCCCTCTCTCGCTCCACGGCTCTATCCACTGTCCAATCAGGACCCAACCTTCATGTCTCAATTAGGTAAACAAGGAGAAGGTTATTTTTGTTTATGTGCATTGGAGGAGGCCAACACACTAAGGGGAACTCTCATGTATGAAAGCACACACACATTCAACAAGCACACAGTTATTCAAACAAGGGTTTCTTACCTGGCTACCCTCTCGTTGCCAAAACACAGTGGGTTGGGGGTTGCCCTTGGTCTCACAGGGGAAGGTGGCTGTGCGCCCTTCAGCCACGATCTGGTCCCGGGGTCGCACCACAAACAGGGGAGCCTCTGAAGGTCAAAGTTCAGAGATGTGAAACTGTCACCACAGCACAGCAGGAACACATTTAGAGAAAATTATGTTTATGTACACAAACTAAGCAAGGAGCGCTACAGGTTTCAGCTACAAGCTACAGGCTGCAGGGAACATGCAACAGGTGATTGTCTAGTAGTCTCTCTTAAGAGCCATTACTACAGGTAACAGACCACAGAAGCCATAGTTCCAGCTGGCCTCAAACCTGCATGAATGAGACCAACTCATGAGCACAGCTGCTTTAACACACATTCCCCCCTTCTAGTCTCTACATCAGAACTACTGCATATCAACTACTATGTCTTGATACTGTTGGAGAAACAAAGGGTTTTCAACTAACTTTACAACACAACTAAAAGGAGGACAGGGTTGGGTGGTTCAAAGTAAGGAACTAAATGTGCATGTATTAGTACTGTATTTTAAATAATCAGGTGTGAATGTGTGTTTTGCGTTTATGGGTGTGTATGTATGCAAGTGTAGGAACATTTACTGAGCCCTTTTAAGCATGTGCCTTTGCGTGTGTGTGTGTGCATGTGTGTATCGTTGTGAGAGAGAGAGAGAGAGAGAGAGAGAGAGAGAGAGAGAGAGAGAGAGAGAGAGAGAGAGAGAGAGAGAGAGAGAGAGAGAGAGAGAGAGAGAGAGAGAGAGAGAGAGAGAGAGAGAGAGAGAGAGAGAGTAATACATGCACAATGGGATCAGGTCTTACTTACCAACAGGGCGAGCTGGTGAAAGAACAATGGTGTGGATGGGTGAGGACAAAACACAAGACCGAGAGGAGAGGAGGAGAGGAGAGGGAAAGAAAAATAAATGAAAATCAGAAATGAATGACATATGGTGTTGGGTACAAAAGTCCAGCAGGTACGAATGAGGAGAGTGGGGTTCAGGCACCATGGCAGGTGATGGCATGGGGCTTAGGTAAAGGAAATAAACCTGGCATAATCTTGGGTTGGAAGGGTTTTATAGTAATACAATGTTCACATTGTCTTATGCACAGTCACAGATGTGGAAACATCATAGCATCCCCACTGACTCACTGTGCTTATGTACAAACAAACAAAGGCAAAATCAGAAAGCTGAGTTTCGCCTGCCCTTACCCTCTTCAACTCAAATACCCTTAAAATACCCTACCAGAGTCTCACTGCACCAGTTCTATTAGCATCCCAGTGGAGAGAGTGATGCAGGGTGTGTAGCACAATTGGTTCTGGTTAAGTTGCTCATCTTTGTGTGGAGGCTGGAGGTCCTGGTGTAAAGAGTGTAAAGAGAGGGACTGAGCCCAGCTCCAGGCTCACATCAGGGGGGCAATAACAGTCGCACGGACTCACCCTGCTGAGACTATTACCACAGCTCCAGGACTGGTGTCTGTCTGTCTCCTACAGTAGCATATACTCACCCCTGATGGTGAGGGTAGCCGAGACCTCCACTTTGCCCACACGGTTCTCAGCCACACAGGTGAAGGTGCCCTGGTCGCCAGCCGATGCCTTCTTGATCCTCAGGAGGAAATCCTCCTTCTCATAACGGACATCATATCTGAGGAAGAAGGAGAGAAGAGGTTGACATTACACAAGTCAAGCATGCATGCCAGAAAAGCAGTCCACTTCTGGGACATTTTAGAGTAAAGCTAACATAAAATAATAGGCTGTGGAGATAAGGTTGTTATGAAAAATAAAGCAAGGTTTTCTGAGACACTTAAAACTCCCCGCTGCAGAGAGACTACATTCTGCTACAGAGGAGGAGGAGGAGAAAGGGGGGCAATTGTGCAAGGCTGAAAGGCAAGGTAAAATGAAAGGTGCTTTCAGCTGGAACCCTGACTGTTCCTCTATTTCAATATTTATGAAGAGGAGGCACCCACTGTGGCGTGTGTGGGAGTGTGTGTGCTATGTGTGTATGAGAGTGAGCGAGTGAGCGAGTGAGTGAGTGAGTGAGCGAGTGAGTGAGTGAGCGAGTGAGCGAGTGAGTGAGAGAGTGAGTGAGAGAGAGAGAGAGAGAGAGAGAGAGAGAGAGAGAGAGAGAGAGAGAGAGAGAGAGAGAGAGAGAGAGAGAGAGAGAGAGAGAGAGAGAGAGAGAGAGAGAGGCTGTCTAATCCCAGAGCCGGCAAGGTTAACCCCCACAACAACTGCTCCTCGGGATCCGATGAGGCGGAAGTCGATTAAGGCAGCCAGAGCAGGGCTAACAGTTCATCACTCAGAGAAACACCAGTCCTAACAGAGCAGGGCTAACAGTCCATCACTCAGAGAAACACCAGTCCCAACTGAGCAGGTCTACCAGTTCATCCCTCAGAGAAACACCAATCCTAACAGAGCAGGTCTACCAGTTCATCACTCAGAGAAACACCAGTCCTAACAGAGCAGGACTAACAGTCCATCACTCAGAGAAACACCTGTCCTAACAGAGCAGGTCTAACAGTCCATCACTCAGAGAAACACCAGTCCCAACTGAGCAGGTCTACCAGTTCATCACTCAGAGAAACACCTGTCCTAACAGAGCAGGTCTAACAGTCCATCAGTCAGAGAAAAACCAGTCCTAACAGAGCAGGTCTAACAGTCAATCAGTCAGAGAAACACCAGTCCTAACAGAGCAGGACTAACAGTCCATCACTCAGAGAAACACCAGTCCTAACAGAGCAGGTCTAACAGTCCATCAGTCAGAGAAACACCAGTCCTAACAGAGCAGGGCTAACAGTCCATCAGTCAGAGAAACACCTGTCCTAACAGAGCAGGTCTACCAGTTCATCACTCAGAGAAACACGAGTCCTAACAGAGCAGGTCTAACAGTCAATCAGTCAGAGAAACACCAGTCCTAACAGAGCAGGTCTACCAGTTCATCACTCAGAGAAACACCAGTCCTAACAGAGCAGGACTAACAGTCCATCACTCAGAGAAACACCAATCCTAACAGAGCAGGTCTACCAGTTCATCACTCAGAGAAACACCAATCCTAACAGAGCAGGTCTACCAGTTCATCACTCAGAGAAACACCAGTCCTAACAGAGCAGGTCTACCAGTTCATCCCTCAAGGGCAGAGGGTTTGACATGGCTGCAGAGCATGGAACATTATGGAGCTGGACTCTACCCTCTAAGGGGCATTTTCTGGCCTCTGAAGCAGACAGACCAGAAGACGGTAAATCTGTCCAGTCTTCCATAATGTCTGGACATGAGACGAGCAGAGCACTGAAACAGAATGAGGGGGGTGGGGCCCCAGATACAAGAGGTGAGAAAAGTGAGGGGGAGAATATCGATAGAGCTTTCTGTCCGTTCGGACAGTTGGTGTGTCTGTCTGAAACTTGTGAAGACTCCAGTCACGTCACGTCTCTGACCCACATACACACCTCCCCGGAGGGCTGGTCTGGGAGGGATGGGGAAAGAGAGGGCGGGAAGGAAGTTAGGAATGAAGGAAGGAAGGAAGGAAGGAAGGAAGGAAGGAAGGAGAGAAAGAGAGAAAGAGAGAAAGAGAGAAAGAGAGAAAGAGAGAAAGAGAGAAAGAGAGAAAGAGAGAATGACAGGTCTGGAAGTAGGGCATGTTTCTGGAATCAGGGGGAAGGATGGAGAAAGGAGTGAGCAGGGAGTAGACAGAGAGACAGCCAGATGGAAGTACAGCCAGACCGACACTACTCTATTCTACCCCAGTCTGAGAGAACGTTCCTCACGGCCACTTCCTGTCTCGGATACATGATCCTGCTGAACACACAGATTGAAGCCAACATCTTAATTCTCTCCCACACCACTACTACTTCAGGGTACTTCCTTTAGAAATACACACAAAGTATATCATGGACTGAAACATATATTTCCTCTCATACAGATCCCAATAGGGTCAAAGACATCATATTGGATTTGACATTGGCAAACTGTGAAAGTGTTTTCAGTTACTGTGAAACTAGCCAGGCTAACAGAGTAAAGCCGGCTGCTGGGAGGGACAAAGAGTTATGGTAAATGTTGTTTTATGCTGTGGACCTAACCACATATTGACTCCATTGGCAGCGTAGTCCTCCTGTGACACCAAGCTAAGGACTCTAACCTCAGACTACCCTGCATGTCTAAAGCCAGTTGTGTAAATGGATTATTGCTCTGGACAGTTGTCCTGATGGCCACTTCAATTAGATTATGATACATAATAGTGGCCTAAATATATGGTATTGCTAGAGCTTAGGTCTTGTGTGGAGTAGCTATATATATACAATGACTGTTTCTATGAGTCTAGCTAGAACGGGTAGAATACTTTCATAAATAATTCATACCCCTTGATTTATTCTACATTTTGTTGTGTTACAATCTGAATTCAAAATGGATTAAATATATATTTTTCTCTCACCCATCTACACTCGATACCTCATAATGACAAAGTGAAAACATGCTTTTAGAAATTTTTGCAAATGTATTGAAAATGAAATACAGAAATATCTAATTTATATAAGAATTTACAATCCTGAGTCAATACATCATCTTTGGCAGCGATTACAGCTGTGAGTCTCTAAGAGCTTACACTCCTAGATAGCACAATATTTGGCCATTATTCTTCTAAAAATTATTCAAGCTCTGTCAATTTGGGTTGTTGATCATTACTAGACAGCCATTTTCAAGTCTTGCCATAGGTTTTCAAGTTGATTTAAGTCAAAAACTGTAACTAGGCCCCTCAGGAACATTCAAAGTCATCTTGGTAAGCAACTCCAGTGTGTAATAGGCATTGTGTTTTAGGTTATTGTTCTGCTGAAAGTTGAATTAATGTACCAGTGTCTGGTGGAAAGCCCACTGAACCAGGTTTTCCTCTAGGATTTAACCTGTGCTTAGCTCCATTCCGTTTATTTTTATCCTGAAAAACTCACCAGTCCTTTACGATTACAAGCATACCCATAACACGATGCAGCCACCACTACAGTATGCTTGAGAATATGAAGAATGGTACTCAGTGATGTGTTGTGTTGGATTTGACCCAAACATAATGCTTTGTATTCAGGACATAAAGTTATTAATTTGCCACATTTTTGGCAGATTTACTTTAGTGCCTTATTGTAAAAAGAATGCATGTTTTGGAATATTTTTATTCTGTAGAGGCCTCCTTATTTCCACTCTGTCATTTAGGTTAGTATTGTGGAGTAACTACAACGCTGTTAATCCATCCTCAGTTTTCTACTATCACAGCCATTAATAAACTCTGTAACTGTTTTACAACCACCATTGGAATCATTTTGAAATCCCTGAGAGGTATCCTTCCAATCCAGCAACTGAGTGAGGAAGGATGCCTGTATATTTCTAGTGACTGGCGTATTGATACACCATCCAAAGAGTAATTAATACGTTCACCATGCTCACAGGGATATTCAATGTCTGATTTTTTAAAACCTTTTTAACCCCTTTTTTACAAGGCATTGGAAAACCTCTCTGGTCTTTGTGGTAGAATCTCTGCTTGAAATTCATTGCTCGACTGTGAGTCCATGAAACTTATTATGTGACTTGTTAAGCACATTTTCTACTCCTGAACATATTTAGGCTTGTCATAACAAAGGGGTTGAATACTTATTGACTCAAGACATTTCAGATTTTCATTTTTAATTAACTTGTAAAAATGTCTAAAAACATTATTCCACTTTGACATTATGGGGTATTATATGTTGGCCATTTCGAATTCAGGCTGTAACATTATTTATTTTTTAAGTCAAGTATTGTGAATACTTTCTGAAGTGCATTCGGAAAGAATTCAGACTCCTTGACTTTTACCACATTTTGTTACGTTAAAGCCTTATTCTAAAATGGATTAAATAATTTTTTCCCCTCATCAATCTACACACAACACCCCATAATGACAAAGTAAAAACAGGTTTTAAAAAATGTTCATATAACATGCAATGTCACATTTACATTAGTATTCAGACACTTTACACAGTACTTTGTTGAAGCACCTTTGGCAGCGATTACAGCCTTGAGTCTTTTTGGGTATGATTCTACAAGCACGGCACACCTGTATTTGGGGAGTTTCTCCCATTCTTTGCGGATCCTCTCAAGCTCTGCCAGGTTGGATGCTGAGCATTGCTGAACAGATATTTTCAGGTCTCTCCAGAGATGTTAGATCGGGTTCAAGTCTGGGCTCTGGCTGGGCCACTCAAGGACATTCAGAAACGTGTCACTCCTGCATTGTCTTGGCTGTGTGCTTAAGGTCGTTGTCCTGTTGGAAGGTGAATATTTGCTCCAATCTGAGGTCCTGAGCACTCTGGAGCAGATTTTCATCAAGGATCTCTCTTTACTTTGCTCTGTTCATCTTTTCCTCTATCCTAACTAGTCTCCCAGTCACTGCCACTGAAAAGCATCACCACAGCCTGATGCTGCCACCACCATGCTTCACCGTAGGGATGGTTCAAGGTTTCCTCCAGATGTGAGGCCAAAAAGTTCAATCTTGGTTTCATCAGACCAGAGAAGTTTGTTTCTCTTGGTCTGAGAGTCCTTTAGGTGCCTTTTGGCATACTCCAAGCGGGCTGTCATGTGCCTTTTTACTGAGGAGTGGCTTCTGTCTGGCCACTCCAACATAAAGGCCTGATTGGTGGAGTACAGCAGGGATGGTTGTCCTTCTGGAAGGTTCTCCATTCTCCACATAGGAACTCTGGAACTCTGTCAGAGTGACCATCAGGTTCTTGGTTGACTCCCTGACCAAGGCCCGTCTCCTCCAATTGCAAAGTTAGCCGGGTGGACAGCTCTAGGAAAAGTCTTTGTGATTCCAAACTTCTTCCATTTAAGAATAATGGAGGCCACTGTTTTCTTGGGGACCAGACGGATAGCTCTAGTCTTGGTGGTTCCAAACTTTGATGGAAGCCAATATGTTCTTGGTGACCTTCAATGCTGCAGAAATATTTTGGTACCCTTCCTCAGATCTGTGCCTCGACACAACCCTGTCTCGGAGCTCTACGGACAATTCCTTCGACCTTATGGCTTGAATTTTTTTCTCTGACATGCACTGTCAACAGTGGGACCTTGTATAGAGAGGTGTGTGCCTTTCCAAATCATGTCCAGTCAATTGACTGTACCACATGTGGACTCTAAGCAAAGTTGTAGAAACGTCTCAAGTGTGATCAGTGGAAACAGGACGCACCTGCACTCAATTTTGTGTCTCATAGCAAGGGGGCTGAATACTTATGTGAATCAGATATTTCTGTTTTTCATTTTTAATAACTGTAAAAACTTTGTCATTATGGGGTATTGTGCATTTCCGAATGCACTGTATATCATCGAAAATCAAGAGCTTGAATACTAAAATATAGATACAGAAACACAAACAAAAAGGAGGAAGTAGAGTAAAGAAATTGAATTACGTGCATCATGCACTATGTCTACAAACATATATGGACACCCCCTGAAATTAGTGGATTTGGCTATATCATTTGGCTATTTCAGCAAGTAGAATGGGCTTGCTGAAGAGCTCAGTGACTTTCAATGTACAGTCGTGGCCAAAAGTTTTGACAATGACACAAATATTAATTTTCACAATGTTTGCTGCTTCAGTGTCTTTAGATATTTTTGTCAGATGTTACTATGGAATACTGCATTATAATTACAAGCATTTCATAAGTGTCAAAGGCTTTTATTGACAATTACATGGAGTTGATGCAAAGAGTCAATATTTGCAGTGTTGACCCTTCTTTTTCAAGACCTCTGCAATCCACCCTGGCATGCTGTTAATTAACTTCTGGGCCACACTGATGGCAGCTTATTCTTGCATAATCAATGCTTGGAGTTTGTCAGAATTTGTGGGTTTTTGTTTGTCCTCTTGAGGATTGACCACAAATTCACAATGGGATTAAGGTTCTGGGGAGTTTCCTGTCCATGGACCCAAAATATTGATGTTTTTTCGCCAAGCCACTTAGTTATCACTTTTGCCTTATGGCAAGGTGCTCCATCATGCTGGCAAATGCATTGTTTGTCACCAAACTGTTCCTGGATGGTTGGGATTCCGCAGCTGAATCAACTTTAGGAGAAGGTCCTGGTGCTTGCTTGACTTTCTTGGGCGCCCTGAAGGCTTCTTCACAACAATTGAACCGCTCTCCTTGAAGTTCTTGATAATCCGATAAATGGTTGATTTAGGTGCAATCTTACTGGCAGCAATATCCTTGCCTGTGAAGCCCTTTTTGTGCAAAGCAATGATGACCGCACTTCATTCATTGCAGGTAACCATGATTGGCAGAGGAAGAACAATGATTGCAAGCACCACCCTCCTTTTGAAGATACCAGTCTGTTATTCAAATTCAATCAACATGACAGTGATCTCCAGCCTTGTTCTCATCAACACTCACACCTGTGTTAACGAGAGAATCACTGACATGATGTCAGATGGTCCATTTGTGGAAGGGCTGAAATGCAGTGGAAATATATTTGGGGGATTCAGTTCATTTCCATGGCAAAGATGGACTTTGCAATTAATTGAAATTCATCTGATCACTCTTCATAACCTTCTGGAGTATATGCAAATTGCCATCATACAAACTGAGGCAGCAGACTTTGTGAAATTAATACTTGTGTCATTCTTAAAACTTTTGGCCACGACTGTAGTACCGTCATAGGTTGCTACCTTTCCACCAAGTCACTTCATCAAATTTCTGCCCTGCTAGGCTTGCTCCGGTCAACTGTAAGCGCTGTTAGTGTGAAGTGGAATTGCCTAGGAGCAACAACAGCTCAGACACAAAGTGGTAGGCCACACAAGCTCACAGAACGGGACCGCAGAGTGTTGAAGCACTGATCGTCGGGAGCTTCATGAAATGGATTTCCATGGCCGAGCAGCCGCACTCAAGCCTAAGATCACCATGCGCAATGCCAAGCGTCGTCTGGAGTGGTGTAAAGCTCGCTGCCATTGGACTCTGGAGCAGTGGAAACACGTTTTCTGGAGTGATGAATCACGCTTCACCATCTGTCAGTCTGATGGCAGTCCGAATCTGGGTTTGTCAGATGCCAGGAGAACGCTACCTGTCTGAATGCATAGTGCCAACTGTCAAAGTTTGGTGGAGGAGTAATAATGGTCTGGGGCTGTTTTCATGGTTTGGGCTAGGCCCCTGAGTCCCAGATAGGGGAAAAATGTACGCTACTGCATACAATTACATTCTAGATGAATCTGTGCTTCCAACATCAGTGCCCAACCTCACTCTTGTGGCTGAATGAAACCAAGTCCCCTCCACAATGTTCCAACATCTAATGGAAAACCTTCCCAGAAGAGTGGAGTCTGTTATAGCAGGAAAGGGGGGACCAAGTCCATATTAATGCCCATGATTTTAGAAAGAGAAGTTTGACAAGCAGGTGTCCACATCTTTTTGGTCGTGGTTTATATATTGTACATGCAGTCATGCACAGGTAAATGGCAATATATGCTATACTAATGCACTCACACTCACAGACAGCATACACAAGAGCATGAAGGCATGCCAAATAGCTAAGGTAACTGAGCTAAACGACTACCGCCCCATAGCACTCACTTCCGTCATCATGAAGTGCTTTGAGAGACTAGTCAAGGACCATATCACCTCCACCCTACCTGACACCCTAGGCCCACTACAATTTATATATTGCCATCACGTGGACTGGGACATGTTTCGCATTGCGTCAGATGGGAATATTGACGAATACGCTGATTCGGTGTGCGAGTTCATTAGAACGTGCGTCGAAGATGTCGTTCCCATAGCAACGATAAAAACATTCCCTAACCAGAAACCGTGGATTGATGGCAGCATTCGCATGAAACTGAAAGCGCAAACCACTGCTTTTAATCAGGGCAAGGTGTCTGGCAACATGACTGAATACAAACAGTGCAGCTATTCCCTCCGTAAGGCTATTAAACAAGCTAAGCGTCAGTACAGAGACAAAGTGGAATCTCAATTCAATGGCTCAGACACAAGAGGCATGTGGCAGGGTCTACAGTCAATCACGGACTACAAGATGAAATCCAGCCCAGTCACGGACCAGGATGTCTTGCTCCCAGGCAGACTAAATAACTTTTTTGCCCGCTTTGAGGACAATAAAGTGCCACTGACACGGCCTGCAACGGAAACATGCGGTCTCTCCTTCACTGCAGCCGAGGTGAGTAAGACATTTAAACGTGTTAACCCTCGCAAGGCTGCAGGCCCAGACGGCATCCCCAGCCGCGCCCTCAGAGCATGCGCAGACCAGCTGGCCGGTGTGTTTACGGACATATTCAATCAATCCCTATACCAGTCTGCTGTTCCCACATGCTTCAAGAGGGCCACCATTGTTCCTGTTCCCAAGAAAGCTAAGGTAACTGAGCTAAACGACTACCGCCCCGTAGCACTCACTTCCATCATCATGAAGTGCTTTGAGAGACTAGTCAAGGACCATATCACCTCCACCCTACCTGACACCCTAGACCCACTCCAATTTGCTTACCGCCCAAATAGGTCCACAGATGATGCAATCTCAACCACACTGCACACTGACCTAACCCACCTGGACAAGAGGAATACCTATGTGAGAATGCTGTTCATCGACTACAGCTCGGCATTCAACACCATAGTACCCTCCAAGCTCGTCATCAAGCTCGAGACCCTGGGTCTCGACCCCGCCCTGTGCAACTGGGTACTGGACTTCCTGACGGGCCGCCCCCAGGTGGTGAGGGTAGGCAACAACATCTCCTCCCCGCTGATCCTCAACACGGGGGCCCCATAAGGGTGCGTTCTGAGCCCTCTCCTGTACTCCCTGTTCACCCACGACTGCGTGGCCACGCACGCCTCCAACCCAATCATCAAGTTTGCGGACGACACAACAGTGGTAGGTAGGCTTGATTACCAACAACGACGAGACGGCCTACAGGGAGGAGGTGAGGGCCCTCGGAGTGTGGTGTCAGGAAAATAACCTCACACTCAACGTCAACAAAACTAAGGAGATGATTGTGGACTTCAGGAAACAGCAGAGGGAACACCCCCCTATCCACATCGATGGAACAGTAGTGGAGAGGGTAGCTAGTTTTAAGTTCCTCGGCATACACATCACAGACAAACTGAATTGGTCCACTCACACTGACAGCGTCGTGAAGAAGGCGCAGCAGCGCCTATTCAACCTCAGGAGGCTGAAGAAATTCGGCTTGTCACCAAAAGCACTCACAAACTTCTACAGATGCACAATCGAGAGCATCCTGGCGGGCTGTATCACCGCCTGGTACGGCAACTGCTCCGCCCTCAACCGTAAGGCTCTCCAGATGGTAGTGAGGACTGCACAACGCATCACCGGGGGCAAACTACCTGCCCTCCAGGACACCTACACCACCCGTTGTTACAGGAAGGCCATAAAGATCATCAAGGACATCAACCACCCGAACCACTGCCTGTTCACCCCGCTATCATCCAGAAGGCGAGGTCAGTACAGGTGCATCAAAGCTGGGACCGAGAGACTGAAAAACAGCTTCTATCTCAAGGCCATCAGACTGTTAAACAGCCACCACTAACACTGAGTTGCTGCTGCCAACACACTGTCATTGACACTGACCCAACTCCAGCCATTTTAATAATGGGAATTGATGGGAAATGATGTAAATATATCACTAGCCACTTTAAACAATGCTACCTTATATAATGTTACTTACCCTACATTATTCATCTCATATGCATATGTATATACTGTACTCTACATCATCAACTGCATCCTTATGTAACACATGTATCACTAGCCACTTTAACTATGCCACTTTGTTTACTTTGTCTACACACTCATCTCATATGTATATACTGTACTCGATACCATCTACTGTATGCTGCTCTGTACCATCACTCATTCATATATCCTATGTACATGTTCCTTATCCCCTTACACTGTGTATAAGACAGTAGTTTTGGAATTGTTAGTTAGATTACTTGTTGGTTATCACTGCATTGTCGGAACTAGAACTTTAAGCATTTCGCTACACTCGCATTAACATCTGCTAACCATGTGTATGTGACAAATAAAATTTGATTTGTTTTGATTTGATTTGATTTGATTTGCCTACCGCCCCAATAGGTCCACAGACGACGCAATCGCAACTGCCCTGCACACTGCCCTAGCTCATCTGGACAGCTCAGCATTTAACACCATATTACCCTCCAAACTCGTCATCAGACCCTGAGTCTCGACTCCGCCCTGTGCAACTGGGTACAGGACTTGCTGACGGGCCACCCCCAGGTGGTGAGGGTAGGTAACAACATCTCCACCCCGCTGATCCTCAACACTGGGGCCCCACAAGGGTGTGTTCTGAGCCCTCTCCCCTATTCCCTGTTCACCCACGACTGCGTGGCCATGCACGCCTCCAACTCAATCATCAAGTTTGCGGACGACACTACAGTGGTATGCTTGATTACCAACAACGACGAGAGTGCTTGCAGGGAGGAGGTGAGGGTCCTCGGAGTGTGGTGTCAGGAAAATAACCTCACACTCAACGTCAACAAAACAAAGGAGATGATTGTGGACTTCAGGAAACAGCAGAGAGAACACCCCCCTATCCACATCGACGGGACAGTAGTGGAGAGGGTAGTGCGTTTTAAGTTCCTCGGCGTACACATCACGGACAAACTGAATTGGTCCACCCACACAGACAGCATTGTGAAGAAGGCACAGCAGCGCCTCTTCAACCTCAGGAGGCTGAAGAAATTTGGCTTGTCACCAAAAGCACTCACAAACTTCTATAGATGCATAATCGAGAGCATCCTGTCGGGCTGTATCACCGCCTGGTACGGCAACTGCTCCGCCCACAACCGTAAGCCTCTCCAGAGGGTAGTGAGGTCTACACAACGCATCACCGGGGGCAAACTACCTGCCCTCCATGACACCTACACTATCAAGGACAACAACCTCCCGAGCCACTGCCTGTTCACCCCACTGTCATCCAGAAGGCGAGGTCAGTACAGATGTATCAAAGCAGGGACTGAGAGACTGAAAAACAGCTTCTATCTCAAGGCCATCAGACTGTTAAACAGCCACCACTAACATTGAGTGGCTGCTGCCAACATACTGACTCAACTCCAGCTCACTTTAATAATGGAAATTGATGGAAATTGATGTACAAAATGTATCACTAGCCACTTTAAACAATGCCACTTAATATAATGTTTACATACCCTACATTACTCATCTCATATGTATATGTATATACTGTACTCTATATCATCTACTGCATCATTCCATCTTTATGTAATACATGTATCACTCATTCATATATCTTTATGTACATATTCTTTTTCCCTTTACACTTGTGTGTATAAGGTAGTAGTTGTGGAATTGTTAGGTTAGATTACTCGTTGGTTATTACTGCATTGTCGGAACTAGAAGCACAATCATTTCGCTACGCTCGCATTAACATCTGCTAACCATGTGTATATGACAAATACAATTTCATTTGATTTGAATCCAATATGTACCTCAGGGTAGCATGCGTATGTTAAGTAGCATATTACATTTAATCTGCACTTAAGAACAGGACTCCGTGGGCTTTGAGAAACAATGTTAGGCACCGTGATCAAAGCAACGCTGTTGTAACATGTCAGGTGTTTACCTGCTCCAGCTTCAGCCTGGGACTCAGTAGTCCTGCCTCACAGTCCATATATCAACATGTTTCAACCATAGCCACAACAGGAATCATAAAAGACAAGAACGCACACGCAGGCACGTAGAGCACATAGGCACACACACACACTCGAAAGCATGCACACACACATATGCACAGAGGTGGAAAAAGAACCCAATGTTCATACTTGAGTCAATGTAAAGATACCTTCATAGAAAATGACTCAAGTAAAAGTGAAAGTCACCCAGTAAAATACTTGAGTAAAGTCTAAAAGTATTTGGTTTTAAATATCCTTAGTATCAAAAGTACATGTAATTGCTAAAATATACTTAAGCATCAAAAGTAAATGTACAAGTATATATCATTTCAAATTCCTTATATTGAGCAAGGCAGACGGCCACATGTTCCAGTTTTTATTTACTTATTTATGGGTAGCCAGGGGCTCAATCCAACACTCAGACATCATTTACAAACTAAGCATATATGTTCAGTGAGTCTGCCAGATCAGAGGCAGTAGGGATGACCAGGGATGTTCTGCATACGCACATGCACAAACATACGCACACACACACTATCTCTCCTCACCTGCCGCGGGGTATATCCACATTATCCTTTCTCCAGCGTAGAGAGGGAGGTGGGTCTCCCTGCACCTGACACTTGAGCTCCACACTCTCCTCCACCAGGACTACCTGGTTCATCAGCCGACGCACAAAAGTGGGTCTCTCTGGAAAACCACAAAACACATAGACAGACAAGTAATCTAATAATATATATATATATATATATGCCATTTAGCAGACGCTTTTATCCAAAGCGACTTACAGTCATGTGTGCATACATTCTACGTATGGGTGGTCCCGGGGATCAAACCCACTACCCTGGCGTTACAAGCGCCATGATCTACCAACTGAGCTACAGAAGGACCAGACAGTAGTCTATAAGCTTTCTAAGCAAGGTTTTAAAACATAAACAGATAGCATGTAGTAACTGCAGCCATTACAGGTAAGTACAGAGAGAAGTGTCTGTCCAGTATCTGTCCTTACCGAACACAGAGAGCTGAGCCGTCTCACTGTCTCTCTCCCCCACCATGTTGGTGGCCACACACACGTACATCCCTGCATCACTCTTCCTGGTGTTGGAGATGGTCAACTTCCCTCCACGAATCTGGCAGTCAAAGAGAGATGGCTCAACAAAGTCTGCATCAGATAATCTGGGATGGGGGGTCATTTAATCTGTATATTTTAGCTCTACATAATGAGAGCAGACACAGAGGACCGGGTCCTCGGGACGTAGTACTCACAGTGATCCTGTCATCTTTGAGGTCCAGACGGGCCTTGTCTTTCCTCCAGAAGGTGGTGGGCTCTGGGTGCCCACGAGGAGGCTGGCACTCCAGGGTGGCAGGCTCCTCCACCGCCACCACCAAGTCCTGGGGATTCTGTCTGAAGTCATCACGCAACACTGGGAGAAATATATATTTAGAGAGAGAGGGGGGAATGAGGGTCTTTCTAAGCAAGGTTTTTAGGTGGTTCATCCCGCAACATTTGTGGACATAATCCACAGTACTTCTACTTTGAGGATAAACCAAAACAAATGCATGGACTGCACACTGTAAAATGACATGTAAATACAGTACAGTGTAGAAATTAGATCCATTCTGTCAGTCAGTAATAGAGTCCAGGTACGGCAGATAGAGTATATTGTGGTGCGAATAACTGGAGGCGAGTCAGAGCCAGAGCCAGAGCCCAGAGCCAGAGCCAGAGCCCAGAGCCAGAGCCCAGAGCCCAGAGCCAGAGCCCAGAGCCAGAGCCCAGAGCCAGAGCCCAGAGCCCAGAGCCAGAGCCCAGAGCCAGAGCCCAGAGCCAGAGCCTAGAGCCCAGAGCCCAGAGCCAGAGCCCAGAGCCAGAGCCCAGAGCCAGAGCCAGAGCCCAGAGCCAGAGCCAGAGGCCAGAGCCAGAGACCAGAGCCCAGAGCCAGAGCCCAGAGCCCAGAGCCAGAGCCAGAGCCCAGAGCCAGAGCCAGAGCCAGAGCCAGAGCCAGAGCCCAGAGCCAGAGCCCAGAGCCAGAGCCAGAGCCAGAGCCAGAGCCAGAGCCAGAGCCAGAGCCAGAGCCAGAGCCCAGAGCCCAGAGCCCAGAGCCAGAGCCAGAGCCCAGAGCCAGAGCCAGAGCCCAGAGCAGATCTCTAGTCAAACAGGAACTGTGTGGGTTGGTGTCAGAGCCCAGAGGCTGCACTGTCAATCACAGTCAGCTGTGGAAGACGAGCTCATGGGTGTCTCAGTCACACAGGCCTAGCCAGGTCTATAGAGCTATATGGCTGGGTGGGTTCTGTCCATAGAATTAGGAATTATATTTATTTTTTGTATTTTTTACTTACTTAGTAATTTAATAGGATCTCTATGGTTCTGTCACTGTCACACATTACTCCTCTCCTCACTCAGACAAGCCCTTCTTGCTCCTCTTCCTCCCACTCCAGTCACTCCTGCTGTGCCACATCAAACATGGCACCTCCCAAAAGTGGGATATTCCAAATGAAAAGTGGATACAACACAACTCACAAGCCGTATATCCCAAAAATGCCCACATTCCAGCTGTATTTGTTTCCCACCAGTGATGACAAAAAGAAAACTCACAACAGTGGGAGGGCACACATTTTGATCAGCAATAAGGGAATTTAGATGCAATAATGCACACCTCTGAGAGGGTAGCAACCCAACGCAATGAGATGCCCTCACAGATGCCCTCTGTTCATGGCCAATCACGCTGGTGTGTGTTCTGATTTGAAGACATTGAAAGTCAAGCCCCCTCCCTGCAGTAGAAGCCATGCATAGTGTGTTGTCAGGGTGTAATTATTTCAGAAATAGGGGCCCACCGCTGTCTACCGCTGTCTGATTGGGTATCACTCAATTATTTCAAACAGCAGTTCAGAGTTGGCTGTCTACATTTATCCTGTCAGGATATAGGACGATTCTGAAATGGGCTTCAATCAGTGGCAGTCGGTGATGTTTAAGATGAGGGAGGATGATAATTTTTTTAATGAGCATGGCCTTATTTATAGTAGAGCATATTGGATGACTGCTATTCATATTCCATTCACCCAGCTCAATGTAACATCGATAGGTTTATGTTACTACATCATACTCTAATTCCCCTTTACCCATCATGAGGTTGCTAAGTGAAGTGAGATAATTTTTTGTAAACAAGGTGACAGCCAGTGATACATTCAATACTGCCTTGCACACTCTTGTCTGCATCCAGCTGATCTAGGGTGAAATCAGTAGTCCTACAATTGCAAATTAGAGTTTCTATTGGACAAATTCAGGTATGTTTCTCCCCGTTCCGTTCCGTTTGCTTTCGTTTAAGAAAAGTTTTTCAACAGAATCGGCAGAATGAATACACACCTGATCACATGCAAACACAGTTCACTTTCATAGCAGCCACATAAAAACTGCATGATCACTTTGAAATAGAATTCCTTCTCGCAACTAGGAATTCTCCTCCTCTCACCTTTTCCCTTCACCTGTGGACTTCAGTGCACAACACATCACTGTCTGTGACCAGGCAAAATAATTTTTGCCAAGCCAAACCTTCATATTATAACTGCTAACTACTACACACAGCCTACCTTTTCACCTCATAGTCTACATACTAAAACTAACGCATTAGTCAACCCGCTATAATCATGCAGTACAGTTTAGCAGTTGTAATGGTGGGCTCCAGTGGCAATACATTTATAAAACCAAAAGCAAACCTTGACTTGACGTGCTTCTACACCTGCCTTGCTTGCTGTTTGGGGTTTTAGGCTGGGTTTCTGTAAAGCACTTTGAGATATCAGCTGATGTACGAAGGGCTATATAAATTGATTTGATTTGATTCAATTTGATTTGAAAGAGTTCCAGTGTTGGATAACCATTGCCAGCTAGCTAACATGGCATCCCTCTCTGTTTGACCCGGGTGTTCGCTAGCTAAGTAAGTGAAAGTGAAAAAAATACAATGAAATATAGCTAGATTGCTAGATCGCTAGATCGCTCGCTCTCTTGCTTCATAGCATCCCTCTCTGTTTGAGCCGGATGTTTGAGTAGGCTTAACTAGCTAGCTAGCTACATTCACAGGATAAGTGAAAGTGAAAGTTTAAAATAATTCAACCAAATTTAGGTAATTCTCACTCTCGCTTTCTCTCAATTCAAGTCAATTCACTTTATTGGCATGACATAACAATATACATATTGCCATAGCTTACTTTAGATATTTACAATATTACAACAATAAGAATCAAAATTGTCAGCGGGACAACAGTAGCAACAATAACCAAGGGTCAAAATAACCATACAGTAGAGAAAATGTGCAGGTTGATTAGTCTGTCCCTCATCTTATGACAGGCAGCAATGTAGTGCGCTGCCAACCCACAGCTCTCCGTGTCTTCTCAAAACAGGATGGGTAGCCTATTCTTATCAGAGAGGTCTTTGAAACCTTGAAAAAGCCTGTACTTTGCCAAGGATTTTCTAAGGTTTTGATCAGTAACCATGGTCAAATAGTTAGCCACGGTGTATTGTCGATATAGGGCCAGATAGCTCTGCATTTCTTTGTGCTTGTGCTTGTGTTTCCCAATAAGCAATGTAGTTTTGTTTTGATTGTGTTGTAATTTCTTTATTCTGATTGATTGGATGTCCTGGTCTTGAGGCTTCAGTGTGTTAGTAGAACAGGTTTGTGAACTCAGCCCCAGGACCAGCTAGATGAGGGGACTTTCTTTGCTCAGCTCTTGGCATTGCAGGGCTTGGTAATGATATGAGAGGGGGGGCCACAGTACTTTAGATGTTTCCAAAACTGAACTGCTCTTTTATGAGTTTTTATTATTAGTGGATATTGGCCTAATTCTGCCCTGTATGCATTGTTTGTAGTTTTCCTCTGGACATGTAGGAGAATATAAGAGAGAATACTCTGCATGCAGGGTTTCAATGGGGTGTTTGTCCCATTTTGTGAAATCTTGTTTTGCAAGTGGACACCACACCTCGCGGGCATAAAGTGCAATTGGTTCAATGACACATTCAATTAGTTTTAGCCAAATTTTAAAAGGTATTTCAATTTGAATATGTTTTTAATGGCATAGAATGCCCTGCGTGCTTTCTCTCTCAGTTCATTCACTGCATCATTATGGTCTCCAGTTGAGATTATTTTGTGCAGTGGGAGACAGCAGGCATAGGTCATCTGTGAAGAGAAGGCATTTAACCTCTGAATTGTGAAGACTAACACCAGGGGCTGTGGATTTTTCTAGAATATTGGCCAATTCGTTGATGTAAATATTGAAGAGTGCAGGGCTCAGATTGCAACCCTGGCGAAGGCCACGCCGCTGGTTAAAGAATTATGTTATTTTCCTGACGATTTTAATGCTGCACGTATTGCCAGTAAACATTGATTGAATTATGTCATATGTTTTACCCCTACACCAAGTTCAATAACTTTGTAGAACAGTCCTGTATGCCAAATAGAATCAAATGCTTTATGGAAGTAGATAAAGCAAGCGTATATTTTGGTATTATTTTGGTGTACATGTTTATCTATCAGGCTGTGTAGGGTGTAAATATGATCAGTCGTGCGATGTGTTGGTATGAATCCAATTGGGCTTTTACTCAAGACATTGTGCTTATTAAGGAAGTTTAGAACTCTTTCATTTATAATACTACATAAAACCTTCCCCAGGTTACTGTTCACACAAATCCCTCTGTAATTGTTAGGGTCAAATTTGTCTATTTTCTTAAAGATTGGGGTTATGAGTCCTTGATTCCAGATGTCAGGGTAGTAACCTACACTCAGGATCAAATTAAACAGTTTTATTATAGCCAATTGAAATTATGCACTTCTGAGTTTGAGCATCTCATTTAGGATGCCATCAGATCTGCATGCTTTTTAAAATGTGAGGGTCTGATGTTTCATATAGAGCTCCTGGTCAGTAATTGGGGAGTTCAATGGATTTTAATTGTCCTTTATAGTTTTGTCTAATCCATTCAACTTCTCTTGAGTTTTGGCATTGCTCTGTATTTGTGTCATTTTGAACGGTGTTGTAGAGTGTTTTAAAATGGGTTGTCCATATGTCACAATTTTGTATCGCTAATTATTTCTCTCTCTCTCTCTCTCTCTCTCTCTCTCTCTCTCTCTCTCTCTCTCTCTCTCTCTCTCTCTCTCTCTCTCTCTCTCTCTCTCTCTCTCTCTCTCTCTCTCTCTCTCTCTCTCTCTCTCTCTCTCTCTCTCTTGCTTTTCCTTAATTTTGGAAGAAATTACCTTGTCCAAAATTGTTCAACTATTGTCTTTCTCTCTCTTTGATTCAACCACTCACCGCATTTTATTTTTTTAAATGTACTTAACCTTTATTTAACCAGGTAGGCTAGTTGAGAACAAGTTCTCATTTGCAACTGCGACCTGGCCAAGATAAAGCATAGCAATTTGACACATACAACAACACAGAGTTACACATGGAAAAAACAAAACATAGTCAATAATACAGTAGAA